>NC_084548.2:39022500-39122500 GCF_033978685.3 Nerophis lumbriciformis | reverse complement strand
GGTTGAGGCATGTAGACTAGAGTTTAGACATGTAGACTAGAGTTTAGTCATGTAGACTAGGGTTTAGTCATTTAGACTGTTGTGTCCTTGGGCAAGATACTTAACCCACTATAGTTTAGACATGTAGACTAGGGTTTAGACATGTAGACTAGGGTTTAGTCATGTAGATTAGGGTTTAGACATGTAGAGTAGAGTTTAGACATGTAGACTAGGGTTTAGACATGTAGACTAGGGTTTAGTCATGTAGACTAGAGTTTAGACATGTAGACTAGGGTTTAGTCATTTAGACTGTTGTGTCCTTGGGCAAGACACTTTACCCACTATAGTTTAGACATGTAGACTAGGGTTTAGACATGTAGATTAGGGTTTAGACATGTAGAGTAGAGTTTAGACATGTAGACTAGAGTTTAGACATGTAGACTAGAGTTTAGTCATGTAGACTAGGGTTTAGTCATTTAGACTGTTGTGTCCTTGGGCAAGATACTTAACCCACTATAGTTTAGACATGTAGACTAGGGTTTAGACATGTAGACTAGGGTTTAGACATGTAGACTAGGGTTGAGGCATGTAGACTAGAGTTTAGACATGTAGACTAGAGTTTAGTCATGTAGACTAGGGTTTAGTCATTTAGACTGTTGTGTCCTTGGGCAAGATACTTAACCCACTATAGTTTAGACATGTAGACTAGGGTTTAGACATGTAGACTAGGGTTTAGTCATGTAGATTAGGGTTTAGACATGTAGAGTAGAGTTTAGACATGTAGACTAGGGTTTAGACATGTAGACTAGGGTTTAGTCATGTAGACTAGAGTTTAGACATGTAGACTAGGGTTTAGTCATTTAGACTGTTGTGTCCTTGGGCAAGACACTTTACCCACTATAGTTTAGACATGTAGACTAGGGTTTAGACATGTAGACTAGGGTTTAGCCATATAGATTAGGGTTTAGACATGTAGAGTAGAGTTTAGACATGTAGACTAGGGTTTAGACATGTAGACTAGGGTTTAGGCATGTAGACTAGGGTTTAGACATGTAGACTAAGATTTAGTCATGTAGACTAGAGTTTAGACATGTAGACTAGGGTTTAGTCATTTAGACTGTTGTGTCCTTGGGCAAGACACTTAACCCACTATAGTTTAGACATGTAGACTAGGGTTTAGACATGTAGACTAGGGTTGAGGCATGTAGACTAGAGTTTAGATATGTAGACTAGAGTTTAGTCATGTAGACTAGGGTTAAGGCATGTAGACTAGGGTTTAGACATGTAGACTAGGGTTGAGGCATGTAGACTAGAGTTTAGGCATGTCGACTAGGGTTTAGGCATGTATGATTGAGTGATTACAGTACATATTCCGTACAATTGACCACTAAATGGTAACACCCGAATAAGTTTTTCAACTTGTTTAAGTCGAGGTTAATCAATTCATGGTAAACTGGTAAACTTCATGGTAAAACATGTAGACTAGGGTTTAGACATGTTGACTAGGGTTTAGACATGTAGACTGGGGAGACAATAGGAGTGGCCTTTAAACACATTGCATATGTTAAATACAAGCTGCATTGGCGACTGTATGGACTCCATGATGGAGGACAAACAGTGCTCTGCTCCTCTTTGTCCAGGCACCAGTGGGAGGTGAACCCACGCTGTATATCAGGGAGGGGAATTTTATTTTTATTTTTTTCGGAGCACAAATTAATATATTCGGGTATATACTGAAATATATGCATGCATGAGAAAAAGCCAGGTTTATGGCCCTGTTCGATTTTCCATCACTTTGCATTCTAAAAAAAAAAAAAAGGCTTTAAGGTGAAAGGTGTAAAAAAAAATGGTGTCGCTCTACTTCTAAGACAATTTATAGGTCACGACATTGTGATAAAAAGCAGCACATTAGTATTATAAACGCCATTAAGGGATATATTTAGAAAGTGTGATACTATTTTTTGTTTTATTAAACATGCATACATTCATTATATATACAACGTCTTAAAGGGACGTCACACCCAAGCCTAATGTAATCATAGGGGCGAGTGTGTTGATGACGTCAGTGAACTAGTTTTTGGGTTTTTTATGCTTTCCGACGTGTCTCACTTCTTCTGCTTTTATCATAAGACTTTTAGTGCGGCAGGTGCACTTTCTTGCAAGTTCGGGCAATAGGATGAAGATGTGGCTACAATATAAAGTACTGCATATAATATATGAAGATGTGGCTGCAACATAGTACTGGATGTAGTGTGTAGTACTGGATGTAGAATGCAGTACTGGATGTAATATGTAGTACTGGATGTAGTATGTACTGCTGGGTGTAGTATATACGGTATATATACTACATCCAGCAGTATATACTACATCCAGTACTACATACTACATCCCTACATACTACATCCAGTACTATATACTACATCCAGTACTACATACAACATCCAGTACAATAGGGTACTACATAGGGTACTACATCCCTACATACTACATCCAGTACTATATACTACATTCAGTACTACATACTACATCCAGTACTACAGTACTGGATGTAGTATGTAGTACATCCAGTACTATATACTACATCCAGTACTACATACTCCATCCAGTACTATAGTACTGGATGGAGTATGTAGTAGTGGATGTAGTATACAGTACTGGATGTAGTATGTAGGGATGTAGTATGTAGTACCCTATGTAGTATGTAGTACTGGATGTAGTATGTAGGGATGTAGTATGTAGTACTGGATGCAGTATATAGTACTGGATGTAGTATATAGTACTGGATGTAGTATGTAGGGATGTAGTAATTAGTACTGGATGTAGTATGTAGTACCGGATGTAGTATGTAGCACTGGATGTAGTATGTAGTGCTGGATGTAATATGTAGTACTGGATGTAGTATATAGTACTGGATGTAGTATGTAGTACTGGATGTAGTATGTAGTCCTGGATGTAGCACTGGATGTAGTATGTAGTGCTAGATGTAGTAATGGATGTAGTATGTAGTACTGGATGCAGCACTGGATGTAACATATAGTACTGGGTGTAGTATGTAGTAAATGATAAATGATAAATGGGTTGTACTTGTATAGCGCTTTTCTACCTTCAAGGTACTCAAAGCGCTTTGACACTACTTCCACATTTACCCATTCACACACACATTCACACACTGATGGAGGGAGCTGCCATGCAAGGCGCTAACCAGCAACCATCAGGAGCAAGGGTGAAGTGTCTTGCTCAGGACACAACGGACATGACGAGGTTGGTACTAGGTGGGGATTGAACCAGGGACCCTCGGGTCGCGCACGGCCATTCTGCCACTGCGCCACGCCGTCCCTAGTACTGGATGTAGTATGTAGTACTGGATGTAGCACTGGATGTAGTACTGGATGTAGCACTGGATGTAGTATGTAGTACTGGATGTAATATGTAGTACTGGATGTAGTATATAGTACTGGATGTAGTATGTAGTACTGGATGTAGTATGTAGTACTGGATGTAGCACTGGATGTAGTATGTAGTACTGGATGTAATATGTAGTACTGGATGTAGTATATAGTACTAGATGTAGTATGTAGTACTGAATGTAGTATGTAGTACTGGATGTAGCACTGGATGTAGTATGTAGTACTGGATGTAGTATGTAGTACTGGATGTAGTACTGGATGTAGTATGTAGTACTGGATGTAGTACTGGATGTAGGATGTAGTACTGGATGTAGTATGTAGTACTGGATGTAGTATGTAGTACTGGATGTAGTACTGGATGTAGGATGTAGTACTGGATGTAGTATGTAGTACTGGATGTAGGATGAAGTACTGGATGTAGTACTGGATATAGGATGTAGTACTGGATGTAGTACTGGATGTAGTATGTAGTACTGGATGTAGTATGTAGTCCTTGATGTAATATGTAGTACTGGATGTAGTATGTAGTACTGGTTGTAGTATATAGTACTGGATGTAGTATGTAGTACTGGGTGTAATATGTAGTACTGGATGTAGTATGTAGTACTGGATGTAGTACTGAATGTAGTATTGGATGTAGTATGTAGTACTGGATGTAGTATGTAGTACTGGATGTAGTACTGGATGTAGTATTGGATGTAGTATGTAGTACAGGATGTAGCATGTAGTACTGGATGTAGGATATAGTCCTGGATGTAGGATGTAGTACTGGATGTAATACTGGATGTAGTACTGGATGTAGGATGTAGTACTGGATGTAGTACTGGATGTAGTACTGGATGTAGTACTGGATGTAGGATGTAGTACTGGATGTAGTACTGGATGTAGTACGTACTGTCCTGCTGCAGGTATGTTTGCATGCACACGTGAATCTCTGCAGAATGTCAGGCCGTTTTCAAGGACATTTAGGGCTGATGAGGATTTGGTTTTAATGGGGGGGAGGGATGTTGGGCCCGGGTCCATGACGTCATTTTGTGCCCATGTAATCCTCTGCACTGAAACCCAATCAGCATGAGACTGTGGTTTGTATAGGACCGGAAGAGCGGGGCGCTCTAATCCAGGAGACACTGATCGCAGAGCCCGGAGAGAGAGAGAGAGAGAGAGAGAGAGAGAGAGAGAGAGAGAGAGAGAGAGAGAGAGAGAGAGAGAGAGAGAGAGAGAGAGAGAGAGAGAGAGAGAGAGAGAGAGAGAGAGAGAGAGAGAGAGGCGCCCGAAATGGGTCAGATTAAAACACGACGCCATTCCAGAAGGAACCGGTCGCATTTTGATGGAGAGAAGCTTTTTTTTCTCCCCCAACTGATAACGAAAAGTCGACTCCTGCAGAGTGGTGACGACGAGGAGGCGTCTTGATGGTGGACTGGGAGCGTTCAAGCCATCTGAATGGAACATAGCAGACTATCCTGGGACGGACATGTTGACGTGCTGACATTTTCTCTGCTTTGTGTGTGTTGTCTTTCTTTACATTGACCTCCGTTGTATCGAACAGGATGCAGGAGTTTGTGTGTGTGTGTGTGTGTGTGTGTGTGTGTGTGTGTGTGTGTGTGTGTGTGTGTGTGTGTGTGTGTGTGTGTGTGTGTGTGTGTGTGTGTGTGTGTGTGTGTGTGTGTGTGTGTGTGTGTCCACTCTCCGTGGGCTTTGAGGTGCCCCGTTATCCTGACGTGGTGTAATGCCCTTTAACGTCAAATGGGGGTGCGCTTCCTACACCCTGTATATGTTCACTTTGAATGCAAAGTAGTGCGTTAAAGGTGTAAATCGGCTTAAGGTGCGCATGTAGCGACATACATTGGCGTGAGCGCGCGTGGTTGGGATCCAAATCCGCTTTGGAACGTGTGCGCGCGTGCGTGCCACACTTAAAAAGTCTGCAACCTTCTTTTTGGCGAGCAGATGCTGCATGCTGCAGATCGCCTCCAAGTCGATGGGGATTTTTTATTTTTTGTATTTTATTTTTAAAAGGGGGTTGTCACTCTGCGTGTTCACAGCGGACCTTGATTTAATGTCCAAACAATTAAGGCACGCGGTGAATGCCAAGAGAGGACTCTACATGGCTTCATTCTGGGGGGTTCTTGCATGCATGCATATATGATGTGTCCTGTCAAGAAGGTTGGAGCCCACTTAAGACACTTGCAGTGGAACAGGGCCTGGTATGTATGTATGTATGGATGTATATATGTATATATGTATATATGTATGTATGCCACTAGGAAGTTGCAATGCGTATTTGCTGTGTCTTTTTTTTTTCTTCAAATGAGGACATGCTGGGTTTCAATTGCGTTAAATCAAACCTATGTACAAGGAAAATGTTAATTGGATTTTTTGTCGTGTTAATCTTTATTTAAAAGGGATTTAAGGAGGCTAAAAAGCTCATACGAAAGCGTTTTGTCTAATGGCGTGTGTGCACTGGTGCTTAATTCCCTCTAACTTTAGTATATCCATGCAGCAATAATCCCTATAGGCTGTAAAATATTAAAAAGTGCAGGCGCAGGAGCACTTGATAATGAATGATCTCCTATGCAAAAGTGGGCCAGCAGCTCCACCCTACTGCTCTCAAGCCGAGGCCTACACACAGGAGCTCGATAAGGAGCTTTGGAGGTGTTCACTGTGGGAAGACTGCAGTGATGAAGCGCATTGGAGTCAGTGCAGATAATGGAGTCATTCAACGCCACCTACTGGCCTTTTACCTAAAAGTGCATAATATTTATTAAAACGCACAGCAATGCTACAAATGAAATGTTATCAAAGATGTTTGGGCTAGAGGTGGGTAATTCATTTATATGGGCAAAATAATTTACATGGGCAAACGAATGCTGTGGTTTGAATAGAACATGACAAAATGATGTTAAATGAGCAGTTTGGTTGTTTTCATTGTATGTTGAATGTGATGACAGTGTCATTTTAGATCATTTTGTACTGCTTTGGCAAATAAAGTTGCACTGAATCCTATGCATGTTGCTGTCATAATTGTAATAAAAAAAAGACTCCATATATTCTTCACCGAAAAACTATTTGCAGCAGAAATGTATTTGAAAACTAGGTTTGAGTAATTTCCAGGAATTCCTTGGTTACATACTTCTGTAAACACGAGCCGTTAGTGAAGACTATTATTACACATACAGCAACTTACACACACAATGACTCCACAAGTAGATCTTCAGCACCATGGATAGCTCCACAAAAGAATGCCTGACAAGAGGGGACTTGAAAATATGTACCGCATGTTTTTGTCACAGGCCCTACTTTTTTAAAGAATGAAGATTATTGGTAGTGATTTACCAATTTACCCCGCACGTGTAACGTCATAAGATTCCAGGTGTCGGATGGGATACTTTGCAAAGCTATGCCAGATACATCTTGTTTCAGGTGTCAAAGAATCAAGAGCATATACTGTATATCTAATGAAGCAAGCACTTCAAACAAAAGTATCAGGCAGCAGCACTAAGACACAACCCAGCAAGTAGACGTTTTTGCATGAGGTCAATAAGAGTTACTTGGAAAAAAATGCATGAGAACAAAACCAAATTCTTTCTGAATGGACAGTTTATTAAGGCTTGATTTCTTCTATCAAGAAAAAAACATGATG
This sequence comes from Nerophis lumbriciformis, assembly GCF_033978685.3. Taxonomy (NCBI): domain Eukaryota; kingdom Metazoa; phylum Chordata; class Actinopteri; order Syngnathiformes; family Syngnathidae; genus Nerophis; species Nerophis lumbriciformis. The sequence goes on along the minus strand of NC_084548.2, from coordinate 39,115,477 downwards.
CATCTTTTGAACAATTTTCCCACTACAGCTGTGGTCGAGAAGATAACTTTCATCTTTGCATTACATCCATTCATGGCTAATCTTGACATCTCGCCTTGGCAGCAAAAGTCCTCTGGCGTTTGTCATTATCATGCACATCAATCTTTTGCTCTGACCACAAGCAGCTAATGACCTTGATGACTGCACCTGTGGCATTTTTAAAAGCCTCGCCAAAGCCCATCTCCGCGACTTAGATTTGCGCCGTTGAAGCAAAGACGTGAAGGGCGTTCATTATGTAGCTGCATGGGATCAATCAATGTGATGACTGGCGTGGGGGGAAAAGAGGAAGTGATGCTGTCAGGAGGTAAGTTCCCGTGGAAACAAAGACTTGACTGGCAAGGTTAAATGCAGAATCACAAAACGAAAGTGATTTAACTTTTGACAAACAAAACTTTCATAATCCTGATATAATGCAATTTATGTAAGACCTGTGCTTTCAACAGTTTTTTTTTTAAATTAAAATGAATATGGACTATAGTTGATTAGCTAGTGTGAAGCTAGATTGGATCAGACGGTCGAAAACAAGAACATGACAGATCTTTAAAAAGCTAAAAATCACTTCAATCGGTGATAGATGTTGGGTGAGTGATACCAAAACATGGGGGGTGAGGGTCGCTGTCCTTTTAAGGACCATTACACATAATCACCACTCTCTGCTGAACAGTACAGATCCCCATAGTCTACCTTACATGCATTGATTGGCACATCACCTGTTGGTATTCAGTTTTTTGTCCACTGTTGTACCTTGCGTATCATATGCAATCAATTCAGGTTATAGGCCAAATGACTCACCAGAACACACAAACCACTCGCCATTCATTTTGTTCTTACTCGACAGTAAATCGGTTACAGTTATTAGGTTATACATTTTTAGGCTTTCTCCATGAATATATAGGCTCCTACATAGCATTATGATCAAACATGAGACTTAATCCAAGTTCAGGGGGGGGAACAAAACATTAGAAATAAAACAGAATGGTGGCAAACAAGATAAATATTTGTCTGTGGAACACAAAGCAACAACTCATCTGATGCAGCAAATTACATCACAACAATATGTTGATTGTGAAAATTTAAATTAGTGGATGCCACATTCCTCTAAAAGTGGGTTGAACAAGACAAGCACCCTTGGAGACAAACATGAAAAGAAAGCAAGGCAGAGGGGTACAATTGTATGATTTAAAAGGGTGACGGTCCTGGTTGTGGAGGATTTATTTCTTTCCCAAGAGGTCTTCCTCTGAATTGTCTCTATAGTTTTGTGTGGTGTCACACTATCCCTGATTTCTCCAGCAGTGTCATTGTGTTAGCAGTTCATTTAACTACAGAAAAAAAACACACAGGCTCCAGAAACTGAGCTTCTGAAATGAAAGTTGTCAGTAGTAAGCCAAAAAATAGAGATTTTGTCAATCTCAATGAAAAATAGATAAATCATTGAAGTTTTATTTTCGCTCAGTTCCAAGTTGTACATTGCCTTTGGGATGCTCCAACCCTGTTTGGCACAGTTAAACCTCTAAAACTTGGCAATGCTGCCCCCACGTGGACAAATAGGGGTAGGACATGGCCATTCTTGATTGTACTGAAATATATAAAGTGGCAGATTTTTTTCTCCATGATGCAGTCAAACCCTGATTCAGTTGAGAAGAGGAGAGCATGAGGGCAGGACTGGTGAAAGTATAGGATGGTGAGAAGTTTAAGACAAATATTAAAACATTTATTTTAAAGTGGGTGGTGGGAATTAATATTACTTGAATCAGCTGGTAAACCCCTGCAACAACACATAAGTGTCAAGTGGTGGGGCAGGGCGGGAACACGGGTTAAAAAAAAAAAAGACAAACCCACTGATGGCAGATAATTCCCAGAATTGACTTAAAAAACAAAGAGCTTGTTTGCATTTCATATTCTTCTGTCTCTTAAATCAATCGAGTCCTAGTGTAACTTGATCACGCCAGAGATAAATGTCCCCTATTGTTTACTCCTGTTTTGACGCTCCTGGTTAGGGAAAAATGACAAAAAACAAAACAAAAAAGTTAAAATTAGATTTTCAAAAAAGTTATACAATTTATAAAGAAGTCATTCTCTTGGTTCACTTTAAAGACAAGTGGCACTAATGATAAAAAGTAATACTGATTCCTCACCTGATCCAACCGAGAGCGGCTCTGTATCGGTGTAGGTTCAAAAGTCTATGAAAACAATAAGGAAACACACGGAAAGAGTAACCAAAATATTAGTGCTTTAATTATATATCTTTAAAGGGGAGCTGAACTTTTTATTTTTATTTTGCCCATTATTCACAATCCTTATGTAAGACAAGAAAACATGGTTTTTCTTTTTTTAATGCACTCTAAAACATTAATAAATGTGATCAAATTTCCGCTTACAATGAAGCTAAAGGGAGTCAATCGCTCTATTCCGCCTATAAAGTGCTCTAAAGAATCCTATCACTTCCATTAAGGTTTTATATACACACTAAGTATATATGAAATGTAGTAACAGGCACATTTATAATATTTAATATTTACGTAAATTGATCATTTTAAGCATTAATTAAAAAAACGGATCACAGTGTTTGCCTTTTCCTTCGACAACATCACTGATTACTATTCACTGCAGATTTCATGAGATTTCATTTCACAAACATAATAAAATATCACTTACTGTACAATGTCTACTGTCACTAGGATGCCGACTGATAGAATCTGTTATCCTCACGAAGAAAATAGGAGGGTGGAACCAAGCGCAGACCAAGGGTCATTTCGTGTCTTTATCGCCATTTCAAGATCTAAATTGGATGCCAAAGTTGACCAAGGATTATGTCCTTATCCTATCAATATTATTTATGATCTATAATTAAGTTTTACGAGCTACGAGGCAGAAAGCAGCTCACCAGCCAATTAAGTCACCATAGGCACTCAGCATCAAGGGTTGGAATTGGGGGTTAAATCACCAAAATGATTCCCGGGCGCGGCCACCGCTGCTGCCCACTGCTCACCTCACCTCCCAGGGGGTGATCAAGGGTGATGGGTCAAATGCAGAGAATAATCTCGCCACACCTAGTGTGTGTGTGACAATCATTGGTACTTTAACTTTTAACTTTAACATAGACGCACAAGCAGTTAGCTCCCTCTGATCATGGCGCAGCTAAAAATAGTTTGTCTATGTTATAAATAAATGATAAATGGGTTGTACTTGTATAGCGCTTTTCTACCTTCAAGGTACTCAAAGCGCTTTGACACTACTTCCACAATTACCCATTCACACACACATTCACACACTGATGGAGGGAGCTTAGCACTTATAATAAAAATATCACTAATACTTTGCTAATATTCAAGTCATAAAATGTAAATTGAGTATTGTTGGCGCTTTTTTAATGTTTTTTAGAGGGTTTTATGGGCAGTATAGATGACCTCTCATTGCCATTACAAGCAGACTTTAAAATGCATTATGCATTTAGTTAAAATGCATATTTAAAAAAAAATAAATCTGTTGTTTTGTCTCTCATATTGATTGTAAACAATAGGCAAAAGTCCAAAAAAGTGCAGGTCACCTTTAAAAAGAAAACATTCCAATGGGTTGATGCTGAAGCAAATAGACCCACCTTGCGCACCTCCTCTTCTTCTTCCTGCCTCTTCTCATAGTGACAAAAGTCATCAAAGATGGATGTGGTGTGTTTGTAGGTGGCGATGATCTTAAGCACCTGCTTGGCCTTCTCCAACGGAACTTCCTGGGTGTCACGGGAGTTAGTCACTGGCTTGTTGTCGTTGTTCTCCAGGCGAATATGGCGCAGCTGGCTATTAGGCACATCTTTAACGAACAACCAGTCAACGTCAAACTTGCCCTTCCACTTGTCCTGTGCCCAAACACCAGCACTGGTGCCGTAGTCCACTGGTGAACGCATCTCCGCCACGCCACAAAAATGACCGCTGCCATTGACACTGAACAGCAAGTACACGGGGCCTTTGCCATTCATTGCCCGGAAGGCTGAGTCCAGTCGCTTGTTGCCGTGCTCTGTGCTGCACCAGATGGAGTACTTGATGGAGCGATGGATGTCGTCCTCAGAATAACTCTTGATGATGAAAACGCGTCCATTCTTCGGGTTCCATTCAAAGTCCTTGGGGTTATAGCTGTGGGAGGAACGAAGCTTCTCCAGCACTGGATGTGACTCGCCACCAGGTCCCTGGCTGGCACAGGCTTGGGGGCCACAGTTTCCGCTACCAACCATACCCATCATCCCACTACCGTCATGGTTAAGGATTCCCTGCCCATAGCCCTGGTTGCGATTTCGTGGGGCCACCCATCGGGTCTGGGGTTGTGGTGGCTGGGTGTGGTTTTGGTAGGGCTGAGGAGGTGACTGATGATGCTGGTGATGGGGGGGCTGGTGCTGTAAGGTCATGGGTTGCATCTGAGGATGTACCAAAGATTGAGGAGGGGGAGGCTGCATGGGTCCTTGCTGCATGGGGGCTTGATGTTGCATGGTGTGAGGCAGACCAAGAGGCTGCTGCTGCATTGGGGCCGTGGGAACTTTATTTACAGGACCCTTTTCCCAGGTGCCAATGTTCATGTTGTGTTTGATTGGGGGTGGAGGAAAAGCTCCCCCAGGATTGATCAACCCTGGCTTTACCTTAGCTTTCAGTTGCTGTGGCTTGGCAGGCTTGCTGGCAATAGCAGCCCAAGAGGTGGGTTTGGGCAGGGGCATTCCAATGGGTGTGGCCCCATTCCCCGTGGCTGCCACAGCTGGCCCACCAATCACTGACCCTACAGCCTTGACTCCTGACCCCGGTCCAGTGACATCCCCTCCAATCTTCAAACCAACCATGCCCTGCTCCAGGCTGTTCATACCAGGGGCTTTGTTGAGTGTGTCACTGTGAAAGCCAGTCTGACCATCGGGCACCAGGGTGCCCCCGAGAGAGCTTGGGGGATAGCTATAGCTGCCACCATAGGCTGAACTTTGAGTCTGCTGGCCCTGGGAGCCACTTGTGCCCCAAGCAGAGAAGGCGGGGTTCTCGGGGAAAAAATTAAACCTGTGAGGGTAAATGCTGCTTCCAAGGCCACCCGGCTGGCCAAACACTGTGTCCGGCAAGAAATGATGGTCTCCATTACTCAAGGGTCCGTAAGGGGTGAGGTATGGAATTGGAGGGTCCCCACCTGTGGACCAAGGAGCCTCACTGAGGGGGTACGGAAAGCCGATGGAGGGAGCGTAGTAACTGGAAAGGTAAGGATCGGTGATAGACTGGTAGCTGTTGTTCTAGAAGCATGAAAATGAGCAGAGCAATATTATTGGTAAGATATCTTATATTTGATTATAATTTAAACTGCTACCCAAGAATGTACAACAATTCTTCTCAACAAAAGATTATAAATATAACCTTAAAGAAAAATGTAATTTTAAAAAAACACTTAAAACCCTTTAGTATATCAATATGTGGAATTAAATTATGGCATGGATTAAGTAAATAAATCAAACTAAGTACTAATATTATCCAATTTAAGAAACTGTTCAAACTCAGAGTGTTTACAAAGTACAAAGAAGAACCACCATGATAAACATTCTGAACTTAGTGATAATCTTATTCTTCTCCCCATATGAAATACGACTTAGTTCACTATTTATTATTTATGGTTTTTTGATTATATTTATGGTGTATATTGTGAATAAATTGAAAACAGGAAGTTAACAAAAGTGTTAGCAATTGCTATGTAATGAAAAAGGGGTAGGATTAAATAAGCTCTGCTTCTTCCTACTCCTTCTCGAACATGTTGAAAAGAGAAGCAGGAAATTGTGATGTATCATGTTGTAATTGTATGCATGTTCGAAATAAACTCATACCATAACCATTATTTAATCACATTAAGATTCTGGAATTTCGAGCAATATATTTGATTATTATTTAACCCCATGAACATTCTGGAATTTTCTTGGCTCGAATTACGTAAATGTAAAGCTGTCAAACTATTTGGAGTAGAGGCATTGCCCATTGAAATGCTAACAAGGAGATAATGTTGCGTGACATATACGCTATAAAGTTAACTGTCGATAGAGATTTAAATTATATCGTTATATTGTGATCATACATGACACATTGTAGCTGTGTCCCACAATCTGCAACAAATTTGCAATGTAGCGTTTTCGCTAACAAGCTCCACTAACGTTCCTCCGCTAACGTCCCTTCAACGTGCAAAACCGCATCTAAGTAGGCCTGGGCCGATACAATTTTTTTCTGGACAATACAGTGCACCCGGAAAGAATTCACAGCGCTTAGCTTTTTCTAGGTTATGTAGTGTTCCAGTCTTATTCCAAAGTGGAAAACATTAATTTTTGTCCCAAAATTTTACACACAATACCCCATAATGACAATGTGAAAAGGATTTTTGTAGATTTTGTTTGTCAAATTTATTAAACATAAAAAACTAAGAAATCACATGTAAATAAATATTCACAGCTTTTGCTCGATACTTTGTTGATGCACCTTTGGCAGAAATTACAGTCTCAAGTCTTTTTGAAAAATGCCACAAGCCTGGTACACCTCATTGCAGCACCTTTAAAGCTCCATCAAGTTGGCACAATTTAAAAAGGGTGATACAAATACATTCCAACGGTTATTGCTAAGAAGTATTGCCATCCATTTTCTACCGCTTATTCCCTTTGGGGTCGCGGGGGGCGCTGGAGCCTATCTCAGCTGCAATCGGGCGGAAGGCGGTGTACACCCTGGACAAGTCGTCACCTCATCGCAGGGCCAACACAGATAGACAGACAACATTCACACTCACATCCACACACTAGGGCCAATTTTAGTGTTGCCAATCAACTTATCCCCAGGTGCATGTCTTTGGAGGTGGGAGGAAGCCGGAGTACCCGGAGGGAACCCACGCAGTCACGGGGAGGACATGCAAACTCCACACAGAAAGATCCCGAGCCCGGGATTGAACCCAAGACTACTCAGGACCTTCGTATTGTGAGGCAGATGCACTAACCCCTCTTCCACCGTGAAGCCCCTTTTTGTTGAAGAAGTATTGTAACAACAAAAATATAATCCACTAAACACAACATGTCTTACTTTTTGTGCTGTATTAAATATTCTACAGTGTCTGATTGCTCCCTCCTTACCTGAGTTGATTGACTAGTGAGGTATGGCTCAAAGTCATTGTCATGGACAGTCTCTTTCTGATGAAGCGAACCATTTTGCACTGCAACAAAAAAACGTATCAGTGCATGTTTTGAAAACAAAACATTTAAAAAGGAAATGCATTAGCTATACATCTACTGCATAGATTACAAGAGAAAACTACAAGAGTTAAAATTCAAGTACTTAAAAATGTTGAAACAAAAGTCTATTAAAATTAAGGTTCCTGGGGGGAAAAAAATTCACATCCAAATTTCTAACGATTCTGAATCGATTCTAAACTTTTGAGAACAGATTTTTAAAAGACATTTTTAGGCTGTGCGTATACATTATACTTAGCGGCAAACAGGAGCTTTTGTAACCTGTAATGTGTATTTAAAAGGTTTTATTTAAAGTTGTATACCAAATAATATATTGCGAGAATCTGTTTGAATTGAGAATTGTGTAGAATCCATTTTGAATTGAATAGTCTACCCAAGAAACTGAATCGATGTTAATCTGGGGGAGTTGTAAGATTGACAACCCTAATAAAAAAGACACAGCTGTTTCCAAGCACTGAATTAGTCCGATTTCTCAAATGATTCTGTTTATTCTATTTCCACACCTACAAGTGCAGTCCAATTTTCCATGCTCCATCTCTAATGTTACTGTTGGCAAAAAGTGTCTATTAAATGGGCAATTGTGGTCATTTCATCTTGTTTCTCTGTGTGGGAATGCAAATGGAGGAAGACAATGCTACATGCTAATAGCATAGAGCTAGTATCTGTTAAGCCCCGAATCCAACGAATAACTACAACTTTGCACTGCTTTGTTTTAAAGCTCGTTTTGACCTACCATTAACATAATGCTAAATTTGCTTAATGTACTAAAATGTACATACCAAAAAGGAATGATTCAATTTGTTTCTGAAAGCTGGGGTGAAGATTCGATTCAAAATAGATTCCTGATTCAACAAAATTCTCGATTCAAACCTATTCTCACAATATATTATTAGGTATATAAATTATAATAAAACATTTTCAAAATATGTTACAGGTTACAAAAGGTCCTCGTTTGGCCGCACAGGGAGTGAGAGGAGATGGCCTAAATATTTATTTTTCAAAAGTGATCTTTGGACATTTTGAACCAATTTAGAATCAAATTCAAATTCAGATGTGAATCAATGTATTCCAGCACCCCTAATACTAAAGCATGCACCCTGCTTAAAGTGGGCATTTACATTGAATTAAAATGGTCTGGAGGACAAGCGCCCGATCACTTTGACATCTCTGCCACGGCAGCATGTTCTAATGCATAAAACACAAATATACAGTAAAGCGAACAAGCAAAGTCATTAAAACATAGTATATCAAAATAAAATAAATTGCGGGAAATATATTAATCTTAGAAAAAGAAAATAGCTCGAGACTAATAGCATATATAACTTGTCTTATATAGTACAGTGGAAACTCAATTTACGAACTTTTAGAATGAGCCAAATTTGCCTCCGTGTGCCAACCATTTCTCTGTGTAAATTCATTCATTCATTTTGTATCAAAATACAGTGCAGCATCTTTGGGGAGGCGGAGCCCTTCACACCAATTGCTGACCAGGACACTACTAGTCACTTCTCAGCGCTTCGGAGTGTCAGCCTTCTGTGGTTTTATGCCTTTTGACTAGTTTTGTCCATTTTGCTAACTCAATATGAGTCTCAAAAGACAACAGACCAGCAACGAAGGAGGAGGAAGTGAAAAAATAATAATTGGGGGGACGAGTACATTATTGGTGCACACAAGCATGGAAAAATCAACAAAGCAGGCTTTGTGCCACAGCAAGTTTTAATTGTGATGGGACCAGACTTTTCAGGAAAAAAATGCACAAGAAGACTTATTTCACATCAGAGAAGAGCTACTCTTGTTCAGTGGCGTCTCTTTCAAGGCATACATATGCATTTACATCCTTTCTTCGCCGATGTTAATGTACAGTGGTTTTTACTTGTTTAAAGTTAATTATTGTAGCAATACAGTTGTTAAAGTTAAGGATTTTTGTGATTTTTGATCGTTTGTGAGGGCACCAAAGAGACTTGTGTGTGTGTGTGTGTGTGTGTGTGTGTGTGTGTGTGTGTGTGTGTGTGTGTGTGTGTGTGTGTGTGTGTGTGTACGTTGGCAAAGCAGCGCATGCAGAGGACAGGAAATGGTTTGGCTTTTTAATTAAAAGAAAGTTGATCATCACCCCTTCTGTTTAATACACAATACTTTATATTATGTTCAAAGTAGGATTGTACGGTATACCGGTAATGATAAAGTACCGCGACACTGATTGATTGAAATCAGTACTATACTGCCTTTGAAAAGTACCGGTACCGTTCTTTTATCTTCAAACTTAGGTAAACATTTAAATAACGAACATTCAGATCTGCCCAAGGAGTTATAAAGAGTGACCGGTATTAATGTAGGTGTTACACCTGCCCTGCTGTTTGGCTCCGGTGCAGACTGTCGTCAAGGAGCACAGGGCAGACGTTCCCTTCAGGGTGGCTGTTTTCGCCGGGGGTAACCCTTCACTTTACAATAGGTCTGCTAAACTCCGCTTTGCGGTCAGAATCCGAGGCCACCGATTTGTGACATTCTGGTTGCTTTATTATTAGTTTAGCAGGACACAACTGGACCCATTCATCACTCTACTGCACAGTGCATGCGCTACCCCTCCCTCTCTTTACTCGTCCACTCACTCACTGAAAAAAAACAATCCGGTCACCAAAAAAAATTGCCGCCACACGCAACATAAATCTGTCGTCGCTAACAGGCCCCATAAGGCTGAATGGCTAGGTGGCTGAAGAACACAACTTCATCGGTTTTAGCGAGCAGGAAGACGAGGAGGACGGAGACTACGCTCAATGATCTGTGCGGTAGGCAACTGTATGTCATGTTTTTATGTTAGATTTGTGAATTAACACAAAATATCATATGTTTCAGTGTACATCTGCGGCTTATATAGTGCGGCCAATATATGTACAAAATAAACTTTCCACGAATTAGGTGAGTGCGGCTTATCGTAAGTGCTTTTTATAGGACAGAAATTACAGTACAATAATTACTGCAATTGTATGGCAATTATATTAATACTTCTCTGTCACAGCATTATGTGCATGAACATGGATTTTGTCGATACAGCATTGGTCTTGTATTGTATTGTATTGTATTGAAATTAGGGCTGTAACGATGAATCGATATACCAATATATATTCCTGAGATGCAACTACTGTACATCGATCTGCGCTCAGCAAGTGTGCTTTTCGGAAGTTAGACATCGATCTAACATTGTTTTCAATCAATCAATGTTATCCATCCATTTTCTACCGCTTGTCCCTTTCGGGGTCGCGGGTGGTGCTGGAGCCTATCTCAGCTGCAGAAGGCGGGGTACACCCTGGACGAGTCGCCACCTCATCACAGGGCCAACACAGACAGACAGACAGACAGACAGACAGACAGACAGACAGACAGACAGACAGACAACATTCACACACGAGGGCCAATTTAGTGTTTCCAATCAACCTATCCCCAGGTGCATGTCTTTGGAGGTGGGAGGAAGCTGGAGTACCCGAAGGGAACCCACGCAGTCACGGGGAGAACTTGCAAAGTCCACACAGAAAGATCCTGAGCCCAGGATTGAACTCAGGACCATCAATGTTATCAATACTAGAAAAAGGAAAACATTGGATTTAAGAACATTTCATTTTACATGAAGTTTAACACTTTTTATTATAAGGAGGTTAAACGTTATTCAAGTCTGTCTGCCTGTCAGTCTGTGCCGTCATCGCTATCAGTCGGCAAAACAAGAATGGAAGATAGCTACAGTGGCTGAAAAAGGTCACAACACATGCAAAAGCGGCAAGACATATAATAAATTACAACAACAACTTTGAGCTACAGCACTAGAGTCAAAAGCCAAAGCAAAGAAACGACACAACACAATAATATGAAACTGTAATACAACTTTAAGCCACAAAGGACGTGACAGAAGTGACAGCAGAGCAAGTTACAGCGACAAACAAACTTCCTTAACATAGTATTTTACATAGTACAAACCCCGTTTCCATGAGTTGGGAAATTGTGTTAGATGTAAATATAAACGGAATACAATGATTTGCAAATCCTTTTCAACCCATATTCAATTGAATGCACTACAAAGACAAGATATTTGTTGTTCAAACTCTTAAACTTTATTTTTTTTTTGCAAATAATAATTAACTTAGAATTTCATGGCTGCAACACGTGCCAAAGTAGTTGGGAAAGGGCATGTTCACCACTGTGTTACATGGCCTTTCCTTTTAACAACACTCAGTAAACGTTTGGGAACTGAGGAGACACATTTTTTAAGCTTCTCAGGTGGAATTATTTCCCATTCTTGCTTGATGTACAGCTTAAGTTGTTCAACAGTCCGGGGGTCTCCGTTGTGGTATTTTAGGCTTCATAATGCGCCACACATTTTCAATGGGAGACCGGTCTGGACTACAAGCAGGCCAGTCTAGTACCCGCACTCTTTTACTATGAAGCTGCGTTGATGTAACAAGTGGCTTGGCATTGTCTTGCTGAAATAAGCAGGGTAACGTTGCTTGGATGGCAACATATGTTGCTCCAAAACCTGCATGTACCTTTCAGCATTAATGGCGCCTTCACAGATGTGTAAGTTATCCATGTCTTGGGCATTAATACACCCACATACCATCACAGATGCTGGCTTTTCAACTTTGCGCCTATAACAATCCGGATGGTTATTTTCCTCTTTGGTTCGGAGGACACGACGTCCACAGTTTCCAAAAACAATTTGAAATGTGGACTCGTCAGACCACAGAACACTTTTCCACTTTGTATCAGTCCATCTTAGATGAGCTCAGGCCCAGCGAAGCAGACGGCGTTTCTGGATGTTGTTGATAAACGGTTTTCGCCTTGCATAGGAGAGTTTTAACTTGCACTTACAGATGTAGCGACCAACTGTAGTTACTGACAGTGGGTTTATGAAGTGTTCCTGAGCCCATGTGGTGACATCCTTTACACACTGATGTCGCTTGTTGATGCAGTACAGCCTGAGGGATCGAAGGTCACAGGCTTAGCTGCTTACGTGCTGGGATTTCTCCAGATTTTCTGAACCCTTTGATGATATTACAGACCGTAGATGGTGAAATCCCTACATTCTTTGCAATAGCTGGTTGAGAAAGGTTTTTCTTAAACTGTTCAACAATTTGCTCACGCACTTGTTGACAAAGTGGTGACCCTCGCCCCATCCTTGTTTGTGAATGACTGAGCATTTCATGGAATCTACTTTTATACCCAATCATGGCACCCACCTGTTCCCAATTTGCCTGTTCACCTGTGGGATGTTCCAAATAAGTGTTTGATGAGCATTCCTCAACTTTATCAGTATTTATTGCCACCTTTCCCAACTTCTTTGTCACGTGTTGCTGGCATCAAATTCTAAAGTTAATGATTATTTGCAAAAAAAAAATGTTTATCAGTTTGAACATCAAATATGTTGTCTTTGTAGCATATTCAACTGAATATGGGTTGAAAATGATTCGCAAATCATTGTATTCCGTTTATATTTACATCTAACACAATTTCCCAACTCATATGGAAACGGGGTTTATACAATAGTATTACTTTTCCAACTTTTTTTATTACACTTTTCTCAACTTTCCGTCTCAGGAAGTTGGTAAATTGCCGAAACTTTTCACTTCCGTTCCATCTTTGTACGGTTGCGTTTTAGCTTTAGTTGTGTTGGCTTTAAGTTATTGTGTTGTGGCGTTTGTATTTGTTTTGACTTGTTTCTGCTATTTTAGCGGTTTATTAAAACAAGAGTAGTAGCAGGCTAAATCAACCAGAAGAGATGTTGAGTGCACTTTTTTTTATATTCACATTGTATTATTTTGTGTAAAAAAAAAAGTAGAAGTGGCAAGTAAAACTATTGTTACTGTCTTGAAATATGGAAAATGAGAGCAGAAAGTGGCTAATTCCCTTACCAGAAAAAACAGGAATATAGGAAATTTCACCTGCAGTGTCCAGTATACAGTATGTATTTCAGTCACATTGCTTGATTTATTTTTGGCTATAAGGTTACTGAATTTTCAACTCACAGAATCGTTTCGGATTGTATTGTTCTAAAAAAAAAAAAAAATTCCCTGAATTTTATCAGCAGTGAAAAATTCTGAAATGAATTTAATTGTTATTCAAATGAATTGTTACACCCCTAAATGTAATAGTTGTTTGTCTCAATCGTAAATGTGATTTAGTCTGTGCAAGTTTTATCCCTGAATTCCACAAGAAACAAAACGGCTGCGGAATGTCATTGCCACAGCGGCGGACTCGTTTCGTTTTTATTTAAGTCAATGTGTTTGTTTCCACCACATGTGGAACGTCACCGCCATGTCGCTAAATATACACAGGGCTTCTATTTTTGCCGGTCGCCGCGGCAGTTCAATTTAGCTAAAACATGATTGTGTTGGACAGAAAGTCCTTCAAATACTAAATAGATTATTGGTTTACTTTCAAAATAAAATAGTCTGTCTACAAGCGGAATCATACTTTAAGCTTTGAAACATCCTAATGGATGGGGAGGGACACAAAGTCAACTTGTCAAAGGTTTTTAGACCTAAATTCACCTTGCAGACATAAAAGGGTGAGGACATGCTGATTTTGGAGATCTAAAATTTAAGAAGCCTATGTCAAATACCAGCTGATTCGGAGGCCGGAGAAGCACGGGGGTCGTTTGTAGGAGTTGAATGAAATATATGTGTGTGTACAAAGCTTGCCAAGGATGATGTTAATTACTGTTGTGTTGTTGCTTGCTACAAAAAAAAGAGTTATCGTTCTGCAAGGCAAAATTGTCGTCTTTTTCACGAGTCACGTCAAGTCAATGCCGTAACTGGCGCGCCCGCCTGTGGGTATTGATGCACGGCAAAGCTTGAGATGTTATGCGATGTTTACTAGGGATGATACTCGAAACCGATTTTCCCGGTTGTTCGATAAGAAAAGAACCGAAGCCTCGGACTCTAATCCCTTTTTGAGAACCGGTACCCGTTATCGAAACCACTATAGTAAAGAAAAAGAGTTGGTTCTTTATTCGAATCCCTGGGAACGAATCCCGTCCCGTGGGACATCACAAGAAATGACGTCACGTAGCTCAGTCGTTAGGCGCAGATAGCGAAAGCAGGAAAAACAATGGACCGGAAAAAGCGCTCCAAGGTGTAATAAAGTTCAAAACAAAAGGTATAATCCAATGAATAACTTTACTGAGAGATTTGAGCAGGGTACAAACACATGACGAACACTTTTACGACCAACCGGAAACATAGCAACCAGGCAACGCACCTCCTTTACGGCAGCTGTCGCAACGTTCTTAAAGCAACCGCAGCACATACATATATATACAACATATATGACATCTACCTTTTTTAACTTTTGTTTTTCTTTCCTTGTAAACAAAACAAAATCACACTGTATATGTGTTGTCTGTCTAATTATAAATAATGCAGACGAGGCGTGTTGGCTGAGTTCTTGACGTTTACTTTCACAGCGTGCTCATAACCTCATTCTTAGCTGCCGGGTGGCGACATGCAACAACACTTTTCGGGGCTACCGCGCATGCTCGTTACTCCCGTTGCATGCTGGGTAGTGTAGTTATTATATTCCCTAGCTCATGACATCACATCGTTCCCCCTATAAAGAAATAATGTTAACTCAATAAAGTGTATTTCTTTTTTTAGCTTTAACTTATCATTTTGTAGCATTGTAACCACATTTGCAAAAAACTTCTCTTCATAGAATTTTCTTTCTATAAAGAAATAAAGTGCAAAAATGTCAAAGCATCATAACAAACAGTTATGTCAAATAGCAGCAGCAGTGCACTTTTTGGAGAGCTGTACTATTTTCAGTTTTGTGCCCAAGGGACTGATTTTAACACTATATCATTATTTATACACCTATAGTGATCACAGAGACAGGTTGTTTTTGTGTTACTGTATATATTTGTTTTTCTGAAAAATCCCACTTAATATACTTTGGATAACAACAGTCAATATATATATATATATATTTTTTTAGGGGGGGTAACAGTTAATATTTATTTATTTCATCCATCCATCCATCCATTTTCTACCGCTTATTCCCTTCGGGGTCGCGGGGGGCGCTGGAGCCTATCTCAGCTACAATCGGGCGGAAGGCGGGGTACACCCTGGTCAAGTCGCCACCTCATCGCAGGGCCAACACAGATAGACAGACTACATTCACACTCACATTCACACACTAGGGCCAATTTAGTGTTGCCAATCAACCTATCCCCAGGTGCATGTCTTTGGAGGTGGGAGGAAGCCGGAGTACCCGGAGGGAACCCACGCAGTCACGGGGAGAACATGCAAACTCCACACAGAAAGATCCCGAGCCCGGGATTGAACTCAGGACTACTCAGGACCTTCGTATTGTGAGGCAGATGCACTAACCCCTCTTCCACCGTGCTGCATTATTAGATGTTATTTTTTTCTTATTTAATAAAAGTGAGCTTTTGTTAAACCAAATAGTGTGTGTTTTTTTCCATATACAACAACCTATCTGGACTCGATAAGAGAATCGATAAGGAATCGGTTTGATAAGAGGATTCGATAAGAGGATTCGATAATAGGCTCGAACTCGATAATTTTTTATCAAACATCATCCCTAGTGTTTACTTTATCACGTGATAATGCGCGGATTTGGGAGATGTCAAAAAAATCCACACTGTGTCACTGCACGGCGGAGCAGCAATAGAACAGCGTTGCTGGACAGCAGATGGCTGTGCCGTTCCCGTGGCAGCGAGATTTCGCTGGCGTTCAGCATCCTGTGGAAATCAGGGGTTGGTAATAAAGCTGCCAGTTAGCGGGTTCCAGTTAACGCCTAACCTTTGTTCAAACAAACACAGCCATACAGTTCTTACATGCAATGCATGCAAAAATTGAAGGCCAGGACAATCATTCATGCAAAAATCATCCATGTTCTGATTAGTAGTAACTCACCTTTGGATGCTTGTCCCTTTGATCGCTGCAATCCCATCCGAACAAGAGGATGAAAAAGAGGTAGAAAAGTTATCACCAAGCATTCAAAGATAGGACCCTTTAAACTGTACATTCACATATGCTAGTGATTTGTTCCTCTGAGGCTCCTTGGCATATTGGCCACAGCTGTCGCTGTTGGATGCGCACGGCAAACCAGATACAGTTGTTACTTCGGCTTGATTAATCATTTGTGAGGCAACGAGCAACTTCAGCAATTTTAAGTCATGAAACCACGCCAAGTGTTAATTCACGCAGAACTTGGCTAGTAAGCATAGCCCTTCAAAATGGCTTTCACGGCCAGCCATCGGCTAGTTAATCTTGTGCAAACATAGTTTGCCGAAGGTGAGCATGTGTGTTAGTGTAAAATACATGCTTCAACTTATTCATTGAACAAGTCAGCTGAAGCGGTGTTTGACTGTTAGCTTCAGTCTGTGGTTGTGGTGCAAGTGTCAAACATTTGTTGCAGAGCATGCAAACGCGTGTGTATCATTTGGCTGACATCAGCAACATTTATATTGCATTTACGCTCACTTAATGTATTCAACTTGCATGTGATGTGAAACAACCACCACAGATGCTAGCGAGCACTAGCATAGCATCGCAGGTTGCTACAGCCGGGCTAGCTCTCTAAAACAGCAGAGCTATTTCGTGCGTCCTACCTGAGGGTCAATGCTTGCGGCAGACATAATTCATGAAGCAAGTCCTTGGATTTGTTTTCACCGAGCTTGACCTTGTGACTGGATCTCAAGCTCCGTGATTTGAAGGCAAGTTGACACAAGCTGGACTTCTCAGCTCCACTTAGCAATGTCGGCTAGTGAGCGTGTAGCAAGCTAGCAGCTCCGCTGTGCGCCTTCACAAACTTGCTCGAACAATGTCCAAAATAAGTCCTTTGGCTTGTTTTCGAGCAAAGGTAACGAGTCAATGAACGGATGTCGCGGAACTGGAATGCGGTTCCTCGTCGCCTGTTACTTTGACGATTTAATTCCAGTGAGAGAGGAGCCCTCTTCAGTTACGTTAAAGCCCAGTACTTCCCCAATGGCTGCTCCATCCGGGCTTTCAGACACCACTGCAGTTCTCCTTATTTCCACTAAGTGTCACTGTTTCCATCTTAGTGGACATACACTAAGAAGAACGGTCACTAGGAATCACAATCAGAATAGTTTTTATTGCCATTGTTTGAGAACGGGTTCACAAACTAGGAATTTTTCCTGGTGCACAGAATAGGTAATGAAATGAGCTGTGCCTGAGCTATCACTGCACTGAGCCTAGTCGATAAAACCCGCTACACCTCCCTGATACCGAAGTACATGTCAAACTACTTCCTTAACGTAAATGACCGCCATAACCACAACACCAGGGGGAGCTCCACTAACCACGTTAAACCCAGATTCCGAACTAACAAAGGTCTTAACTCATACTTGCCAACCCTCTTTTCCGGGAGACTCCCGAAATTCAGCGCCTCTCCCGAAAACCTCCCGGGACAAATTTTCTCCCGAAAATCTCCCGAAATTCAGGCGGAGCTGGAGGCCACGCCCCCTCCAGCTCCATGCGGACCTGAGTCCGCTTTCCCACAATATAAAGAACGTCTACAGTAAAGCAGTCCGTCTGCCGTAAACAGCAATGTTGTGACACTCTTAAACAGGACAATACTGCCATCTAGTGCATTTGATGAAAACACTTTTGTGCGTGCCACACAGCAATGCATAATCAGAGAGGGTGTTCAGCATGGTTAGAAAGATAGTGACAGAGAATAGAACAAGGATGGACAATTCAACCCTTAACTCAACAATGAGTAGATGAGTGTTATGTGTGTGTATATGTGTAAATAAATGAACACTGAAATTCAAGTATTTCTTTTATTTATATATATATATATATATATATATATATATATATATATATATATATATATATATATATATATATATATATATATATATATATATATATATAAATGTCTTAATAAGGTTATCCAAAAAATAGTGCTTGATACCGTAGTAGAGCGCAATATATGTATGTGTGGGAAAAAAATCATTTTTTCCCACACATACATATATATATATATATATATATATATATATATATATATATATATATATATATATATATATATATATATATATATATATATATATATATATATGTGTATATGTATATATATACATATATATATATATATATATATATATATATATATATATATATATATATATATATATATATATATATATATATATATACATATATATATATATATAGCTAGAATTCACTGAAAGTCAATTATTTCTTATATATATATCCATCCATCCATCCATTTTCTACAGCTGATTCCCTTCGGAGTCGCGGGGATATATATATATATATATATATATATATATATATATATATATATATATATATATATATATATATGAAATACTTGACTTGGTGAATTCTAGCTGTAAATATACTCCTCCCCTCTTAACCACGCCCCAACCACGCCCCCGCCCCAACCACGCTCCCCGCACCCACCCCCGAAATTGGAGGTCTCAAGGTTGGCAAGTATGTCTTAACTCATTCTCTTTCTATGCCACATCAATTTGGAATGCACTCCCAACAGGTGTAAAAGAAAGGGCATCTCTATCCTCCTTCAAAACCGCACTAAAAGAACACCTCCAGGCAACTACAACCCTAAACGAACACCCTCCCTTCCACATAATACCTATTCGGATTGTAAATAATCAAATGTGGACACTTTTTCTTATAATTTCTGATCTCTCTCTCTCTGTGTCCACTACTTGTTGTACATATCCTACCAAGTCAGTCCTACACTGTTCCAATGTCCATTTCTCTGATGATGCAATTGTTGATGCTGATTGTTGATGACTGAAGTGTTGATACCAACCAAACCTAACCCTCCAACACCCCGCCCACCTCCATATCCCACACCCCGGATTGTCCATCCATCCATCCATCTTCTTCCGCTTATCCGAGGTCGGGTCGCGGGGGCAGCAGCTTAAGCAGGGAAGCCCAGACTTCCCTCTCCCCAGCCACTTCGTCCAGCTCCTCCCGGGGGATCCCGAGGCGTTCCCCCGGGAGCCGGGAGAGATAGTCTTCCCAGCGTGTCCTGGGTCTTCCCCGTGGCCGAAACACCTTCCTAGGGAGGCGTTCGGGTGGCATCCTGACCAGATGCCCGAACCACCTCATCTGGCTCCTCTCGATGTGGAGGAGCAGCGGCTTTACTTTGAGCTCCCCCCGGATGGCAGAGCTTCTCACCCTATCTCTAAGGGAGAGCCCCGCCACTCGGCGGAGGAAACTCATTTCGGCCGCTTGTACCCGTGATCTTGTCCTTTCGGTCATGACCCAAAGCTCATGACCATAGGTGAGGATGGGAACGTAGATCGACCGGTAAATCGAGAGCTTTGCCTTCCGGCTCAGCTCCTTCTTCACCACAACGGATCGATACAGCGTCCGCATTACTGAAGACGCCGCACCGATCCGCCTGTCGATCTCACGATCCACTCTTCCCCCACTCGTGAACAAGACTCCGAGGTACTTGAACTCCTCCACTTGGGGCAAGATCACCTCCCCAACCCGGAGATGGCACTCCACCCTTTTCCGGGAGAGAACCATGGACTCGGACTTGGAGGTGCTGATTCCCATCCCAGTCGCTTCACACTCGGCTGCGAACCGATCCAGTGAGAGCTGAAGATCTTGGCCGGAGGAAGCCATCAGGACCACATCATCTGCAAATAGCAGTGACCTAATCCTGCAGCCACCAAACCAGATCCCCTCAACGCCCTGACTGCGCCTAGAAATTCTGTCCATAAAGGTTATGAACAGAATCGGTGACAAAGGGCAGCCTTGGCGGAGTCCAACCCTCACTGGAAACGTGTCCGACTTACTGCCGGCAATGCGGACCAAGCTCTGACACTGATTATACAGGGAGCGAACTGCCACAATAAGACAGTCCGTTACCCCATACTCTCTGAGCACTCCCCACAGGACTTCCCGGGGTACACGGTCAAATGCCTTCTCCAAGTCCACAAAGCACATGTAGACTGGTTGGGCAAACTCCCATGCACCCTCAAGGACCCTGCCGAGAGTATAGAGCTGGTCCACAGTTCCACGACCAGGACGAAAACCACACTGTTCCTCCTGAATCCGAGGTTCGACTATCCGGCGTAGCCTCCTCTCCAGTACACCTGAATAGACCTTACTGGGAAGGCTGAAGAGTGTGATCTCACGATAGTTGGAACACACCCTCCGGTTCCCCTTCTTAAAGAGAGGAACCACCACCCCGGTCTGCCAATCCAGAGGTACCGCCCCCGATGTCCACGCGATGTTGCAGAGTCTTGTCAACCAAGACAGCCCCACAACATCCAGAGCCTTAAGGAATCATCCACCCCCGGGGCCTTGCCACCGAGGAGCTTTTTAACTACCTCGGCAACTTCAGCCCCAGAAATAGGAGAGCCCACCACAGATTCCCCAGGCCCTGCTTCCTTATAGGAAGACGTGCTGGTAGGATTGAGGAGGTCTTCGAAGTATTCCCTCCACCGATCCACAACATCCGCAGTCGAGGTCAGCAGAGCACCATCCCCACCATACACGGTGTTGACACTGCACTGCTGCCCCTTCCTGAGGCGGCGGATGGTGGTCCAGAATTGCTTCGAAGCCGTCCGGAAGTCTTTTTCCATGGCCTCCCCGAACTCCTCCCATGTCCGAGTTTTTGCCTCCGCGACCGCTGAAGCCGCACACCGCTTGGCCTGTCGGTACCTGTCTGCTGCCTCAGGAGTCCCATGAGCCAAAAGAACCCGATAGGACTCCTTCTTCAGCCTGACGGCATCCCTCACCGCCGGCGTCCACCAACGGGTTCTAGGATTACCGCCACGACAGGCACCAACCACCTTGCGGCCACAGCTCCAATCGGCCGCCTCGACAATAGAGGTACGGAACATTGTCCACTCGGACTCAATGTCCAGCACCTCCCTCGTGACATGTTCAAAGTTCTTCCGGAGGTGGGAATTGAAACTCTCTCTGACAGGAGACTCTGCCAGGCGTTCCCAGCAAACCCTCACAATGCGTTTGGGCCTGCCAGGTCTGTCCGGCATCCTCCCCCACCATCGCAGCCAACTCACCACCAGGTGGTGATCGGTAGAAAGCTCCGCCCCTCTCTTCACCCGAGTGTCCAAAACATGAGGCCGCAAATCCGATGACACAACTACAAAGTCGATCATGGAACTGCGGCCTAGGGTGTCCTGGTGCCAAGTGCACATATGGACACCCTTATGTTTGAACATGGTGTTTGTTATCGACAATCTGTGACGAGCACAAAAGTCCAACAACAGAACACCACTTGGGTTCAGATCCGGGCGGCCATTCTTCCCAATCACACCTCTCCAGGTTTCACTGTCGCTGCCAACATGAGCGTTGAAGTCCCCCAGTAGAACGAGGGAATCACTCTCCAGTACTCCCTCGAGTGAATCCAAAAAGGGTGGGTACTCTGAGCTGCTGTTTGGCGCGTAAACGCAAACAACAGTCAGGACCCGTCCCCCCACCCGAAGGCGGAGGGAAGCTACCCTCTCGTCCACCGGGTTGAACTCCAACGTGCAGGCTTTGAGCCGAGGGGCAACAAGAATTGCCACCCCAGCCCGTCGCCTCTCACTGCCGGCAACGCCAGAGTGGAAGAGAGTCCAGCCCCTCTCAAGAGAAGTGGTTCCAGAGCCCTTGCTGTGCGTCGAAGTGAGTCCGACTATATCTAGCCGGAACTTCTCCACCTCACGCACTAGCTCAGGCTCCTTCCCCCCCAGCGAAGTGACGTTCCACGTCCCAAGAGCCAGCTTATGTAGCCGAGGATCGGACCGCCAAGTGCCCTGCCCTCGGCTGCCGCCCAGCTCACACTGCACCCGACCTCTATGGCCCCTGCTATGGGTGGTGAGCCCATTGGAGGAGGGACCCACGTTGCCTCTTCGGGCTGTACCCGGCCGGGCCCCATGGGGACAGGCCCGGCCACCAGGCGCTCGCCATCGTGCCCCACCTCCGGGCCTGGCTCCAGAGGGGGGACCCCGGATTGTAAATAATGTAAATAATTCAATGTATATACTCTGATGATTATATTGTGTGGTGACTGTATTATGATGTTAGTATATATTTGATAGTATATCTGTATCATGAATCACTTTAAGTGGACCCCGACTTAAACAAGTTGAAAAACGTATTCGGGTGTTACCATTTAGTGGTCAATTGTACGGAATATGTACTTCACTGTGCAATCTACTAATAAAAGTTTCAATCAATCAATCAAAGATCTTATTATTGTTCATGTGCCTGATGGCCGAGGGGAAAAACTGTTCAGGTGGCGGGAGGTGTGGGTCTGGACGGACCGTAGTCTCCTGCCTGAGGGGAGAGGGGAGAATAGTTTGTGACCAGGGTGAGAAGATGGTAAATGGTAAATGGGTTGTACTTGCATAGCACTTTTTTACTTTTCTAAGGAACTCAAAAGCGCTTTGACACTATTTCCACATTCACTCATTCACACACACACATTCACACACTGGTGGCGGGAGCTGCCATGCACGGCGCTAACCAGGACCCATCAGGAGCAAGGGTGAAGTGTCTCGCTCAAGGACACAACGGACGTGACTAGGATGGTAGAAGGTGGGGATTGAACCAGTAACCCTCAGATTGCTGACACGGCCACTCTCCCAACTTTGCCACGCCGTCCCCCTCCAGAAGAGCCAGCTGTGATCCGACCCGCCACACGCCTCCTGGTCCTGGAGGAGAACAGGTCCTGGAGGGATGGGAGCTCGCAGCCAATCACCTTCTCAGCAGCACGTACGATACGCTGCAGTCGATGCTTATCCTGGACTGTGGTGCCGGGGAACCACACGGTGATGGAGGAGGTGAGGATGGACTCGATGATGGC
This sequence comes from Nerophis lumbriciformis, assembly GCF_033978685.3. Taxonomy (NCBI): domain Eukaryota; kingdom Metazoa; phylum Chordata; class Actinopteri; order Syngnathiformes; family Syngnathidae; genus Nerophis; species Nerophis lumbriciformis. The sequence continues at coordinate 39,092,355 of NC_084548.2, read as the reverse complement.
TGAGTAAAACTGCACCAGCATCTCGGACTTGTGAACTTGAAGTGCCATCCCATTCCTAACCCATGGGGTTCAATATGATGTCGGTCCACCTTTTGCAGCTATTACAGCTTCAACTCTTCTGGGAAGGCTGTCCACAAGGTTGCGGAGTGTGTTTATAGGAATTTTCCACCATTCTTCCAAAAGCGCATTGGTGAGGTCACACAATGATGTTTGTCGAGAAGGCCTGGCTCTCAGTCTCTGTTCTAATTCATCCCAAAGGTGTTCTATCGGGTTCAGGTCCGGACTCTGTGCAGGCCAGTCAAGTTCATCCACACCAGACTTTGTCATCCATGTCTTTATGGACCTTGCTTTGTGCACTGGTGCACAGTCATGTTGGAAGAGGAAGAGACCCAAACTGTTCCCACAAGGTTGGGGGCATGGAATTGTCCAAAATGTTTTGATATCCTGGAGCATTCAAAGTTCCTTTCACTGGAACTAAGGAGCTTGGATGGATTATTACAGTCAATTTATCACTCATGTATAATGAGTATTATCAGGTTTATGGCCTGCAAAACAGAATTTCTTATTGTCACCAGCAGTGGGCAGCAATGACATTCCCACAATCAATTTTAATGCAATGTAGGAAGAGTCAAATACTTTTTAAATGCCGGTAACAGATAATCATCCATCCATTTTGTATAAGGCCTGTCATTAGGGTTCGGATAAGCTGGAGCCTATTCCATTTTTATATAACTATTGTAAAAGTATATAAACAAACACTAATTCACACTCACATTCATACCCATGGACATTTTACAGTCTCTAATTCTACTAAGATGCATGTTTTACTTGAATGGTCCTTTTAAATGTAGTTGCTCGTCCAGGGCTTCCTAACCCTGGATGAGTTTCTGGGATGTCCTTATAAGGATCAGACAAAAATGCACTTTTTAGTTCACAGCTCTTATTCCAAACAAAATATTTTAATTGAAAGCAAACACAAACTACATAAGTACTTTAACTTACCATCATAAGGTTCTGTGACATAGCTCTTATCTCAAAATCTGTGTATCTCAAATCAATGTCTCCCATTAAAATGAACTGAAATCAGTTTTATAGGTGCCTGTCCCCCAACTCCATATCACCACAATTTTAACACCTGACATGCCTTTTAAAAAGAAAAAACACTTTTAGATAAGAAATATTGTATAAAAACAATACAATAGAACAGGAGTCCCCAAACTTTTTGACTTGGGGGCAGCATTGGGTTAAAAATTGTGTATATATATATATATATATATATATATATATATATGTGTGTATGTATGTATAATAATGGATTACATTTATATAACGCTTTTCTAGACACTCAAAGCGCTTCACAGAGAAGTGAGAACCCATCATTCATTCACACCTGGTGGTGGTAAGCTACTTTCATAGCCACAGCTGCCCTGGGGTAGACTGACGAAAGCGTGGCTGCCAGTTTGCGCCTACGGCCCCTCCGACCATCACCTATCATTCATCATTCATTCACCAGTGTGAGTGGCACTGGGGGCAAGGGTGAAGTGTCCTGCCCAAGGACACAACGGCAGCGATTAGGATGTCAAGAGGTGGAGAGCGAACCTGCAACCCACAGGTTTCTCGCACGGCCGCTCTACCCACTATGCCATGCCGCCTCCTTTGTGTATATATATATATATATATATATATATATATATATATATATATATATATATATATATATATATATATATATATATTCAGAGCGCAATGATGTCATGTTATTGATGGGGAAATGCATTTTTAGACAATATGATTTGACTGAGCGGCTAGGAGACACAGAGAGTAACAAGCGGTAGAAAATGGATAAGAAAGGACAGATTTAAAAAAATAATAATCTTTTTTTTTTTTTTCGGCCCACGGTCCGTAGTTTGGGGACTCCTGCAATAGAATGTATTACTAACAACTGCAGTAGTTTTATGAAGTTATATAATAATCATGTAGAGTATTTACCTTGGACTCCAGCTGCTCTTCAGTCATCGGCAGCTTTTCTGTATTTTCATGTCTAAATGTCTGCCGTTTAAATAATAATTCAGCATTCTTGACTGGTGTTGGACTCATTCTGACATGCTTTGTTATGTTTTTGAGGATTTCTTTCTTTAATGTAATAAATATCATCGACTTTTTCTTCTCAGCACTCTCTTTCACCCTTATTTTTTTCATTCCCACGGTGGGAAAACAAAATTGTGTCGCTCTTTAGCTAAAAGCTAATGCTAGCAAGTAAGACCGGATGATTTGGTTAATGTCGGGGATGCTTGTACCTAAAATGTTTGCTTGCAATTTACAGCATAACAATTAGCCAAGAGACAACTCTTATCTTAAATCACTGTTGAGTCTGGGCACTCTTAAGTTGAGGTAACTGTAAATTAAAAACAAAAAGATGACTTATACGGAAAACAAGAACCTACTCATTCAGATAAAGGCAATAAGAGACAATATGTAGTAATAATAGATGATGTATTTAATGATTATAATGACTTTTTGCATAAAATTAGGTGCATTTTTTTCCTATTGTTCACTAATAAATTGTGTACGCCATATAAGACAATGCAATCTTGATACATAAAGTGCATCACACACATTGGAGGTAAAGCTGTGTTATATTATTTTTTTGGGGAAAGGGTCCATAGCTTTCGGTTTCAGATTCAGATTAATTTATTTTTGTCATTAATACATCAAAGATGTACTGCTTCATAAAGAAATACAATCATGTGTGCTTACGGACTGTATCCCTGCAGACTGTATTGATCTATATTGATATATAATGTATATATTGTGTTTTTATGTTGATTTAATAAAAAAAATAAAAACTAATTAATTTCTTTATTTTTCATTTTTTTATTTTTATTTCTTGTGCGGCCCGGTACCAATCGGTGGTTGGGGACCACTGTTTTACATAGTTTGTCTTTGTCTAATAAGAGGAGGAACAACATGGCATGTTGAGTCAGTTGTTCAGAGATTAACCAATCAGAAAACATTCCAGCATGGGTGTTTTGTTTCTAGAATGTAGTTTCCCATTGGCCTCCACGCAGGCCCCCACAGCACATCGTATTGGAAGTAATGCACTTCACTGGCTTTTAGTGTGTGCTCCACTATGGACCGTAGACGGGATGCCCGGCACTGCAGGAATCCCTTCATGCTCCGGAATGACAGATGACAGAAGCACTATGCTGTACATCCTGGAAGAACCTCAGATGCGCGGAGAAGGCGAGAGGCTTCAAACGTTCCAGACCTGGCCAACAGATGCTCCTGTCACATCTGGAGACCTCGCCAAGGCGGGATTCTTCTTTTTAGGCCAAGGAGACAAAGTCCAGTGTTTCTGCTGCGGTGGGGTTTTAAGATGTTGGGTACACGGAGACAGTCCCACGGCCGAGCACAAGAGACATTTCCCCACCTGCAGCTTCATACTGGGACGAGCTGTGGGGAACATTCCGCTGCGAGCTGGCTCCTCGGACTCTGTGGACGGGCAACTTTTGAGCCAACTCCAGAGGATGACTATGGACGACCAGGGGACGGCAGGACAGGCGGTCTACCCCGAGATGGAAGCAGAGGATTCCCGGCTCACAACCTTCCACAACTGGCCCACAGAGGCTTCAGTCCAGCCGGATCTTCTTGCCAGGGCTGGATTTTTCTACACAGGTGCTTTTTCTCCAAACATGCAACATTATTATGAGTGGAATATTTAGCTGTAACCCGGTCAGTGCTCGAGTGACCTCTCATTGTCACAGTTCATAATTGACCTGCTGAGTCATGGTGTTGTCAAGAGAACACCCTGGACTAGGCCACGGGTGCTATTGCTAATGCTAAATCTACTTACAGTATAAAGCAGCACTCAGACGTTGCAATACTCATTGTTACAAAGCAATACTAGTTTAGCACCATAGTCACTGACATGATACAAAAAATTCCTAAAAAAAAGTGTGTAATCCTGATGACAAAAACATACAACAATAGACAAATACTGCACTTAGTCTGTTTAATCCGACCAAAAAGTTGGTTTAACTCTTGTCTTGTTTGTGCCATCAGGTCACGGCGACAATGTCAAGTGCTTCTACTGCGATGGAGGACTGAGGAACTGGGAGCTGGGAGACGACCCTTGGCAGGAGCACGCCAAGTGGTTCCCACGGTAACCAAAAAACACGTGTGCGTTATGCAGCACATTTACAGAACGAAGAATATCTTTGTGTTGTTGTTTTCTTGTAGTTGTGAGTTTTTAATTCAGTCAAGAGGGCAGGAATATATCAGAAACATCCAGGATGCTCATTTCCATCTGGGTGAGACTGTGCCTGTGGTGAGGACCGTTTATCAGTTTTTTTTTCATCAATATCATCAATAACCACTTACCACTAGGACTCCGTTATTAACAAAAAATTTGATATCATCCTTTAGGGTGGCTCACAAATGTCCACAGGCAGAGAAATTGGCTCCAGAAATGGTAAGTAATTTCTGAAAAAAAACAAAAAAACAAGTGGTGGTATTTGCACAAAAACAACAACAAAAGACATGTTTGTCAAATTAAAAAGGGGAAACTGGGTCCGCACAGCATGATGTAGTCGACAGAGAGAAAATACACACTGCAGCTCGTTGGTTAAATGCTTTGTACTGCATAACAGCCTGGCACTACTTTGGTTAGATCTTCATATTCCTTGAGAGAAACAACTCTTGTTCTAAAAATGCTTTGCTAGCTGCAAGATATTGTGTTTGCAGTCATTAGAATACCTGTTAGATACAAACAATGTGTTTCAGGTCATTCAGTCGTGGTCAAAAGTTGACATACACTTGTAAAGAACAAAATGTCATGGCCGTCTTGAGTTTAAAATAATGTATACAACTCTTATTTTTTTGTGATAGCGTGATTGGAGCACTTACTTGTTGGTCACAAAAAACATTCATGAAGTTTGGTTCTTTTATGAATTTATTATGGGTCTACTGAAAATGTGACCAAATCCGCTGGGTCAAAAGTATACATACAGCAATGTTAATATTTGTCTACATGTCCCTTGGCAAGTTTCACTGCAATAAAGCGCTTTTGGTAGCCATCTACAAGCTTCTGGCAAGCTTCTGCTTGAATTTTTGACCACTTCTCTTGACAAAATTGGTGCAGTTCAGCTAATTTTTAGATTTTCTGACATGGACTTGTTTCTTTAGCATCGTCCACACATTTAAGTCAGGACTTTGGGAAGGCCATTCTAAAACCTTAATTCTAGCCTGATTTAACCATTCCTTTACCACTTTTGACGTGTGTTTGGGGTCATTGTCCTGTTGGAACACTCAACTGCGTCCAAGACCCAACCTCCGGGCTGATGATTTTAGGTTGTCCTGAAGAATTTGGAGGTAATCCTCCTTTTTCATTGACACACTTACTCACTGTAAATCATCAGTTCCATTGGCAGCAAAACTGGCCCAGAGCATAATACTACCACCACCATGTTTAACGGTAGGAATGGTGTTCCAGGGATTAAAGGCCTCACCTTTTCTCCTCCAAACATATTGCTGGGTATTGTGGCCAAACAGCTAAATTTTTGTTTCATCTGACATCACATGGACAAAGATGAAACCTTCTGGAGAAAAGTTCTGTGGTCAGATGAAACAAAAATTGAGCTGTTTGGCCACAATACCCAGCAATATGTTTGGAGGAGAAAAGGTGAGGCCTTTAATCCCACGAACACCATCCCTACCGTCAAGCATGGTGGTGGTTGTATTAGGCGCTGGGCCTGATTTGCTGCCAATGGAACTGGTGCTTTGCGGAGAGTAAATGGGACAATGAAAAAGGAGGATTACCTCCAAATTCTTCAGGACAACCTAAAATCATCAGCCCGGAGGTTGGGTCTTGGGCGCAGTTGGGTGTTCCAACAGGACAATGACCCCAAACACATGTCAAAAGTGGTAAAGGAATGGCTAACTCAGGCTACAATTAAGGTTTTAGAATGGCCTCCCAAAAGGCCTGACTTAAACGTGTAGACAATGCTGAAGAAACAAGTCCATGTAAAAAAAAAAAAAAAAAAAAAAAAAAATTAGGTGAACTGCACCAATTTTGTCAAGAGGAGTGCTCCAATCACTTTATCACAAAAAAATAAGAGTTGTAGAAAGTATTGGAAACTCAAGACAACCATGACATTATGTTCTTTACAAGTGTATGTAAACTTTTGACCACGACTGTATATAGTATAGGTCTCTGCTATTTACTTTCCAAGTTCTTTATAAAAATTAGAGATACTGTACTGTATTTTATTTATTTACAAAGCAGATGTTCACTCAAACATTAGGGTCATTGTTTCATGCCATTGTGTATTAATTTGTCATTAAATACGGGCATACTACAAAAATACTGACAGTTTAAGCAAATATTCTTTGACCCTTTGGTGAGTTACTCAAAATGAGCTGGCGAGCTGCTCTAAACCTTATACATGATATTTGTCTCACAGTTATTATGCATGTTTCATATTCAGTTTTACACATTGAGAAACAAAACAAAAAACAAGGCATGAAGTATTGTACTTAGAACACATCACGTCTTCTCAAAGCAGGGGCCCTAAGCAGAATTTAGTAAATATTTTATACCATTTGACTCGAACTTGAATTGAATTTGATGCATGTTTTGCACTCTATTTATTTGTGAGAAATAAATTGTTCAATAATTAATTTTTTTGTGCAAAATTACAAATGTAACATTATTAAAACCTAACTTGTAGCGAAACTTCCTAACAATTCCCCACCAAGGACCAAACCCAGCGGGGGACATTGACTGTTATGAGGGATATTTGCTGTTATAGTCAAGCCTCGCCACATCACGCTTCAAATATTGCGGCTACATCACATTGTGGATATTTTTGGGATAAAAGAAAGCACATGCTAAAATAACTTTGGTCCTAAATTAAGCATTTTCAAGCTTAAAAAAGGCTAAATGGACTAAAAATATACATTTTACAGTATATTGGCCACTGGAAGAGACCGACCAATCAGAGCATGCTGTTTAACAACTGTTTAACTATTGTAATTCCAGTCACAATTTGGGACACTACAAGATGCAAAACAATTTGCTGTATTTAATACTGAGTATGACACAATACACACACTAGTTTGCCAGGTGTGCACAACCAGTTTGACCAGTCCCATCCAAGTTCACTGTATTTACAGTTGTGCCTTGCCAAGTCACGTTTCAAATGTTTTAGAGTTTTTTAAAGACATATTTTAAAATGTTGTTGTGTACATAGTATTCACAGCCTTTGCTCAATACTTTGTTGATGAACCTTTGGCGGCAATTACAGCTTCAAGTCTTTTTGAATACAATGTCACAAGCTTGGTACACCTACTGTATCTTTGGGCAGCTTCCTCCATTCTTCTTTTCAGCACCTCTTAAGCTCCATTGTGTTGGATGGAAAGCGTTAGTGCACAACCATTTTCAGATATCTCTTTTCATCCAGAATGTCCCTGTACAGAACGGCATTCATCTTTCCCTCTATCCTGACTAGTCTCCCAGTATCTACCGCTGAAGAGCATCCCCACAGCATGATGCTGCCACCACCATGCTTCACTGTAGGGATGGTATTGGCCTGATGCTGAGCGGTGCTTGGTTCCCTACAAACATGATGCCTGGCATTAAAGCCAAAGAGTTCAATCTTTGTCTCTTCAGACCAGAGAATTTTGTTTCTCATGGTCTGAGAGTCTATCAGGTGCATTTTGGCAAACTGTTACAAAGGAATGGCTTCCGTCTGGCCACTATACCATACAGGCCTGATTGGTGGATTGCTGCAGAGATCGTTATCCTTCTGGAAGGTTCTCCTCTCTCCACAGAGGAATGCTGTAACTCTGACAGAGTGACCATCGGGTTCTTGGTCTCCTCCATGACTAGGGCCCTTCTCCCCCCGATCGCTCAGTTTAGACAGCCGGCAAGCTCTAGGTAGAGTCTTGGTGGTTTCAAACGTCTTCCATTTACAAATGATGGAGGCCACTGTGCCCATTAAGACCTTCAAGGCAGCAGATATGTTTCTGTACTCTTTCCCACACTCTGTCTTGGAGGTCTACGGACAATTCCACTGACTTCATTCTTGGTTTGTGTTCTGCAATGCACTGTCGGGTGTGGGACCTTATATATAGAATGGTGTGTGCCTGTCCAAATCATGTCCAACTAACTGAATTTATCACAGTTGGACTCAAATTAAACTATAGGAACATCTCAAGGATGATCAGTCGAAACAGGATGCACCTGAGCTCACTTTTGAGCTTCATGGGAAAAGGCTGTGAATACTTATGTACATGTGGTTTGTTAATGTTTTTGTTTTAATAAATTTGCAAACAATTCTAAAAAAAAACAAAAAACTTTTGGGGTAGTGTGTGTCAGTGACGTGCGGTGAGGTTCATGGCTGGTGAGGCACTGACTTCATCACAGTCAGATTTACAAACATATGCATCCTACAGAGTATCTTATTCACCATTTGATTGGCAGCAGTTAACGGGTTATGTTTAAAAGCTCATACCAGCATTCTTCCCTGCTTGGCACTCAGCATCAAGGGTTGGAATTGGGGGTTAAATCACCAAAAATTATTCCCGGGCGCGGCGCCGCTGCTGCCCACTGCTCCCCTCACCTCCCAAGGGGTGAACAAGGGGATGGGTCAAATGCAGAGGACAAATTTCACCACACCTAGTGTGTGTGTGACAATCATTGGTACTTTAACTTAACTTTAACTTTACACATACAAACTGTAGCACACAAAAAAGCACATTTAATAAAAAAACGTTATTATGGTCTTACCTTTACTTATAAATGCGCCGCTGTTGTGCTGGATTAATGAACCCCCTGATGGGAGTGTTATATCAACTAAAGCCCTCACTTCAACTTTCCACGTGCAAGATTGAATCTATTTAAAAAAGTCTAACCGAGGGTTTATAAATGTCGCCTATACTGTATGAAACTACAAAATAACAAACACGGAGGCTCCAGTTTACACGAGGACCACTTTATTTACATTCTTTCAAAAACTTCCGCTCCACTCCAACGTGTCAAAATTCCGCTCGTAGCGCCTTCAAAATAAGAGCTCAAGGCATATACTGTATAACAGCGCATAACAGGAACTTAACATCACAAAGAGGAAAGCCCATAAAAATAGGTTACAAAAGTTATTTAATAAGAAGCCAAAAAGTGCAAAAACAATAATGTTCGTGTTGGAGTTGTGAATTAGATACACCTGCAGTCTGCAGGTGTACCTAATGTTGTAGCCCAGCAGTCATTCACAACTCCTCCAACACGAACATTATTGTTTTTGCACTTTTTGGCTTCTTATGAAATAACTTTTTTAAATAGATTCAATCTTGCACGTGGAAAGTTTAAGTGTGGGCTTTATTTGATATAACACTCCCATCAGGGGTTGCCGTGCATTCTACGGCGGGGGTGCAGGAGGCGAGCCTCAGCCAGTGCGTCTTTTGCAGCCGTTTTATGATCGCTCAGCACAAGAAATACTTTACACACATACAGTTGTTGACAAAATACACTGTACATTATATACCTCAGCTAACTAAACTATGGAAATGTATAATATAGTTCATATAGCAATACAGTCTCACTGCACAGCAGGCCAGCAGTTAGCCGAGTCCGTCCATGTTGAGGCACTGAGTGACGTGCCTCGACTGGCTGCTGTTCACCGCACCGTCTCTTCTCAGTATTTGAACGGCAAATGTGAAAATTCAGCGATTTTGAATAGAAATAATCTAAAACTGGTGAAGTTAAATGGAAAATAACTTTATAGTATAATCACTGGATACATTTAACAATTTAATATATATTTTTTTCTTTTTAATTTTTTTTCTTTCCATGATGGCAGGTGAGGCCCCGCCTCACCTGCCTCTAGTGACTGCACGTCACTGGTGTGTGTAGCGTTTTGAGGATAACATTTAATGTATTGCATGCTGTAACATAGCAAAATGTGGATAAAGTGAAGTGCTGATAATATTTTAAAGATGCACTACATAGAAACTAGTTTCATTACTCCCACAATTCTGTAAAATTGTTAAAAAAAAAAAAAAAAATTTAAATTGAAAACACTGGTTAAACAGTTTTGTAAACAAGCATAAAATACAGTCAGTTAGTCAAAATGCATACAGAAAACAATGTTTCCACATTGATGGTACTAATTTAAACAACTGAACAATGACCAAAGCAATAGATCCTAAACAGTGTGCTGCTGCAGTATTTATGGATCTGTTCTATGTTCTTTTGTGTTACCATACCTGAAATATTGTGTACAGTTATGGGGAAACAACTATAAAAGTACTCTTCATTCACAATAGACAGAAATAATGAAATAGGATACCTTCTATTGGATATAGGGAATTTACAAACTCCTTTAAAAAAAATCTAATCCAAAATACTAAAATGTATATATCTTGCATACTTTAGACTGCAATAATCATGTATAAAACAAACAACAACAGGTTACCAAAAAATGTAAAACAGACAACAAGAGATATGAAATACAATCTCAGGATTAAGTTTAAGGAAAAAACTTTGTACACACACATGACATTGGAAGCATTTAGTGTATCTCTGTGTGGAATGAATATGTGTATACCATTTAAACTGAGAATGTTTAGTTTTAAAAATGTGTGTATTCTTTCTTCTCTCAGATGTGGTTGGCAGTTTGTCAGCGTCGTCAGCTATGCTCTCCCCCGTGGTGCAGACGGTGCTCCAGATGGGTTTTGAAGCCAGCCTGGTAGAGAGTCTAGTCCAGACCAAGTACCTTTTGACAGGCCAACACTACTCTCACGTCTCTGACCTGGTCAGCGATGTGCTGCAGGCGGAGGAGGAGGACAGGCAGAGAAGACCACAAAGTAGAGGTAACATCAGCATTCTACTAATATGAGGATTTGGAACAATTGTGTGAGATAGGAGTGCAAGTGTAAGCAAACACAGGCGATGACAAACATTGTCGACGGCCACAATGTATACTCTGGATTTGTGAAAACAGCAGCACATTAAATGTGTTAGCAGGGCTGTTGATCAGTGCAGGTGTAATCCACATTTAAGTGAGATGGAAAATAATCCAACTTCCTCATATGCCTGAATGATATAACTAGAATTCAATGAATTAAAGTAGATTAAACACAGTTTTTCTACATCAGTGATTCTCACACTGTGTACCACCAGTGGTACACAGCTTCATCTAGTGGTACGCCAAAGAATCACTTGATAGACTACATAGTTTTATTGCCCTATGTTCAAACACAGTGTTACTGTTCAAACTATGTGAAATGGGACTCAGTGGCCTTGTGGTTAGAGTGTCCGCCCTGAGATCGGTAGGTTGTGAGTTCAAACCCAGGCCGTGTCATACTAAAGACTATAAAAATGGGACCCATTACCTCCCTGCTTGGCACTCAGCATCAAGGGTTGGAATTGGCGGTTAAATCACCAAAAATGATTCCCGGACGCGGCCACTGCTGCTGCTCACTGCTCCCCTCACCTCCCAGGGAGTGAACAAGGGGATAGGTCAAATGCAGAGGACCATTTTCACCACACCTAGTGTGTGTGTGATGATCATTGGCACTTTAACTTTAACTTTTTAACTTAACTAAATGTTACAGTGGCCAAAAATATTAAAAATAATTATACAATTAAACCTTTGCCTTGTTTCTAATTAATACTTAGGCCTACTATGCTACTGTAGTTTAATGTTGGTCATTATGGTGGTACTTAAAGGGCCATGTTTTTTCTGAGGTGGTACTGAAGTGGTTTGAGAACCACTGATCTACAGTGAATCTGCTCTACCTTGTGGTGCATTACGTACAAAGCAATTTAATCCACCTTCAACCCTTTGACAAAATTGTTATACAGTTGTCCCTTTTTTATCGCTCTTAATTGGTTTTGTACATGACTGGGATAAATGAATTTCCACAAAGTTGGAATCATTAATTATAAATCAAATATTTTCATAGCAAGAGAAAAAAAACCCAGAGTAGAACAATCAATTAAACAACAAAACAGTTTACTACTTTCTAAATACCTTTTCCAACATTATGAGAGCCCTCCAGACATGAAATAACACCCTTTAGTCACATTCACACTATTTCGATCCAGTATGGTAATGCTGCCTAAGGCTAAGCCATACTGAAGAGTCTGATTTGATTGGTTCGGTCTCATCTAATGGACATTCCCAGCAGGTACCAGACATTAAAACAACGTTGAGAACTTGTTGAATTAGGTCCTGACATTGAGCAACTCAAACATAACATTGGAACCACATGCTTTTTGATCATTTTTAATCAATGTTGGGTTCTGACGTTGATTTGACCATTGAATTGTGATAATTTCCCAAACAATATTCTATGTTACAAATACAACATTGAAACAACATGTTGTTTGATTACATTTATTTAATATCAGGTTGTGATGTTGGCTTGACTATTGAAATTCATTTTGTTGTTTAGAAGTAATCCATGTCTTGTGCCTGCTGGGTTACTACTGTAGTAGTGATAGATTTAGTTTATTTAGCCATTTTTATGCCTGATAATGCTTAATTTTGGCAAAAAAAAAAAGTTGTAGAATATGCTTTAAGAACCCTGCAAAGTGGCAAAAGACGAATTATCTAAATTAGACAATGTCCACTAATATTGAGATCTCAAGTCAAAATGGTATGAGCCCTGACGGTCCTTGGGCTCTATCTAGTGCAGGGGTCGGCAACCTTCAGCATACAAAGAGCCATTGGAGCCCATTTTCCCCCAAATAAAACCCACCTCAAGCCACAAACTCTGTTAGATTCCTAAAATGACGATAACACCACTTATAGTTTCGTTACACGTGTGCTATAGGAATTATGACATCAAACACTTATTTGATTTATTTCTGGGTATAACAAAGCAAATCATCAAATTGTTTTGAACATTAGAAACAAAATACACTGTTCCTTCCCTTATTAATGAATAAAAAAATAAAAATCCACTCATTATAATATTCTGAAGGCATACGACTGTGGCATATTCATTTGACAAAAAATTTAAAACAACTACCTAGTCATCAATAAAAACAGCAAATTAATAAAAATGTAAATAAATAAAATGTTTCTCTTTTTTGATCTGTCCATTGCTAGGGGTTGACTGCTAAAAACAATACAATTGCATGGCAGAAAGCGATGTCGCATAAGGGCTGTAACATATATTTCCATTGACAATATATTAAAATGTGTTTTATTTTCATATGATAAGATCCCAGAACTCTTTAAAATAACAACTCTTGGATTAAAATAAACTAACTAAACACAATTAAATATAATAAATCAAGTAACCATTATTTGTTGACAAGTAACCATTATTTGTTGACATTTGGCTTCAAAGCCAAAGGGAGCCCCGGCAGAGGCATGAAAGAGCCGCTTGCGGCTCCAGAGCCACGGGTTGCAGACCCCTGATCTAGTGGTACTCAAGAACAGCAGAGAATGTTTTAATGAAATAAAAGTACATTAGTCATATATATGATTTGTGTTAATATCAATTTATATTTGCTGAAATTGAATTCAATTTCCCTTTGTTAAAATGTCATGTTTATTTCACTCTACTCCCAAAGTCAAACAGTGACGATGAAAGGAGGTCACAACTTGGTAGCCAACTTGCAAAGAAAACGATATTTTAAAAGGATACTTGATGTAATGGTTTTTGTGTAAACAACACAATATGAACTTGCCCCTAATTCTACTAAAAGCTACATTTAGTATGTTTGATGTCATAAAATCTTGCCATTTGTGTGATGTTTATCAGAGCACGATGACGGACAAGGCCCTAGTGCTGGAACTGTGAGGACCCGAAAACCCCTGAGAGACAAAGGTCAGAGGTTGAAGCTGCTGATGTTCAACCTGTCAGTGTTGAGACCTGAAATCTAAACAGACTTACTGTGAAAACTGTGCTAACGTCTCGCATACAGCTCCCACTGGGAGGGAACCCAGCCCCGAGGAGCTTCTGAGGCAGCTGCAGGAGGAGAGGACGTGCAAAGTGTGCATGGACAAGCTGGTGTCCATCGTCTTCATCCCCTGTGGTCACCTGGTGGTGTGTGGCGACTGTGCTGCCAGCCTGCGCCACTGTCCCATCTGCAGGGCCGTCATCAGAGGCAGCGTCCGTGCCTTCATGTCCTGAGAGTGCGGCACGAGAGACTTTGACTTTTCCTCTTGAGGTTTTCCTTTGCAGGTTGCTTATTGAATATTATCAACACTAAACATTTCAACGGTTTGCACTGTGATTGTTAATGCAGATTTGTTTGTTTTTTTACACCGATTTCTACTAAAAGACACGAGAGCACTGAAAGAGAACTATGGTTTATTAAGCACAGCTCTGGAGAAGGAATACAGTCAGATCACATTAGGTATAAGGAACACTGGGCACAAAATGGAGGTGAAAATAGAAAACACTTTATATACAAAGAGAGAGAAATATCTACATAGATGTGCCATGGTTTTCAGTGGCCACTAGCAAACAGGACAGTTTTAAACTACTGCAATTCCAGTCACAATGTGGGACGCTACATTAGAACAAGATGTAAAACCATGTACTGTATTTGGTAACACTTTAGTATGGGGAACACATATTCACCATTAATTAGTTGCTTATTAACATGCAAATTAGTAACATATTGGCTCTTTATTAGTCATTATTAAGTACTTATTAATGCCTTATTCCGTATGGCTTTATTATACAACCAGTAAGCCATCAACTAAGAGTCTTTCCTCAATAACCTCAGAATTATTGCTTATTAGTAACCCTAACCGTAACCCTAACCCTTATATGTTCCCCTAGTGTCCAAATAACTCTAAAATAAGTCTTTGTTACTTTAATAAGCAACTAATTAATGGTGAATATGTTCCCCGTACTAAAGTGTTACCCTGTATTTAATACTGAGTATGACACACACATCAGTTTGCCAAGTGTGCACAATAGGTGTGACCAGTCCCTTCCAATGGAGTTCACTGTACAGTCGTCCCTCGCCACATCACGCTTCAAACATTTTAGTAAACATATTCTACTACTTTAAAATGGCCTAAATTAGGCATTTCCTAGCATACACAATGGCAAAAAACAACTAAAATATCCATACTACATTAGTTTTGGCCACTAGAGCACTGGTCCCCAACCTTTTTTGCACCTCGGACCGGTTTAATGTAGGCATTATTTTCACGGACCGGCTTTCCACGTGTGGCAGATAAACACAGCAAAAATAAATGCATGAAAAATACAACTCACTATAACGCTGAATTAGTGGAAGCCCTGGGCTTGTTTCCTTGCAATGAGATGCAGATGGAAATCAGCCTTTGGCGAGAATCTGTCACATTTATATTTTATATGTTCATTAATGTGAATTGTATCACAAAGTTATAACAAATATAACAAATGGCAACACATGGTTTTATTGTACATCTATAAATAACTATTGGTGTGTCTAGTGCAGTGGTCGGCAACCCGCGGCTCCGGAGCCGCATGCGGCTCTTTGATCACTCTGATGCGGCTCAGCTGCATACTTGCCAACCCTCCTGATTTTCCCGGGAGATTTCCGGATTTCGATTCCCCTAGCAGAAAACTCCCGGGATTAATATTCTCCGATTTTCTCCCTAACAATAATAATAAGGGCGTGCCATGATGGTACAGCATTTAGCGCCCTCTACAATCTGTACCAACAGCGTGCCAGCCTAGCCTTTTATTGTATGCATCAAGTGACAGCAAGGCATACTTGATCAACAGCCACACAGGTTACACTGACGGTGGCCATATAAAACAACTTTAAGACTCTTACTAATAATGCGCCACACTTTGAACCAAAACCAAACAAGAATGACAAACACATTTCGGGAGAACATCTGCACCTTAACACAACATAAACACAACAGAACAAATACCCAGAATCCCATGCAGCCCTGACTCTTTCGGGCTACATTATACACCCCTGCTACCACCAAACCCCGCCCCCACCCCAACCCTGCTCCCCCCTGTGTCAGTTGAGGTGAGCGGGGTTTGGTAGCGGGGGTGTATAATGTATCCCGGAAGAGTTAGGGCTGCATGGGATTCTGGGTATTTGTCCTGTTGTGTTTATGTTGTGTTACGGTGCAGATGTTCTCCCGAAATGTGTTTGTCATTCTTGTTTGATGTGGGTTCACAGTGTGGCGCATTATTAGTAAGAGTGTTAAAGTTTTTTATACCGCCACCGTCAGTGTAACCTGTGTGGTTGTTGACTAAGTATGTCTTGCTGTCACTTACGTGAGCAAGCAGAAGCCCTATACAACATGTGACTGGGCCGGCACACTAGTTGAAGTGTGCGCTAAATACTGTACCATCACGGCACGTTCGAGAGAATAAGGTGTGGACCGCGTGTCTGAGACCCTTGGTTTACACATAGCACAAAGCAAAAAAAAAACCTTGTATGCAGTGTAATTTCGTTTTTAAATTTCTAAAGATGTTGTGGCTCCCATTGTTTTCTTTAATTTGTGAAACTGGTCAAAATGGCTCTTTGACTGGTAAAGGTTGCCGACCCCTGGTCTAGTGGGACAGGTCAAAGTTACGTTGGAGAAAATGCAGTCGTTTATAAATTATTCAATGTTTCTCTGCGGCCCGGTAGCAAATGTGTCACGGACCGATACCGGTCCCCGGACCGGTGGTTGGGGACCCCTGCAGTAGAGGTTAACCAATCCGAAACAGTACACTGTTTAGTATCGTGGCCACTGATTGGTTTGGCATAACTACAGTATGTTTGATGATAAGTGTAAAGGTGATTAAAGTGTTTTTTCATGTCAAGAAACCTCTCAAAATGTTGAAAAACATATTTAGACGGTCATATCCAAGTTTTTTAATGCTCTTGCTATGCAAATATTCAATTTATAATAAATGATGCTTATTTGTTTGTAAGGTCCGCGATCAATAAACCGCGATAAACGAGGGACAACTGTATTTGAAAAGATCCAATGTGAAATGGCATTTTTCAGAACACCTGCCAGTAACATTGTTACTGGAATCTGATAACCAGCCATATACTTAATAGACCACTGCAAAATAACACCATGTTTGATCCTTATCCCAAATTAAGCACTTTAGATTCAGTAAAAAAAAAAAAAAAAAAAAAAAAAAAGATGAAATATAAATGTAACATAAAAAAAGGCAAAGTGCTAAATAAAAAGACACCTCTTCTCTTATTGCATCGGATTTTGAGTCGAGACAAAAAGATAATACTTGACTTCTTCTGCTCTTGCACTTGCACTCAGTAAACACTAGAGGGCGGTAAGGCAACAGTGGATTTCTCACCCCCTAAAAATGACTTTTTCCCACATGACCAACAAAAAGTGCATTTTATCAGGGAGGCATGACAACTATTGAGTGTCCATGCTTGAAGCCAGAGACATAAATATGACATTTGACTGCTCAGTTGAAATATTACACTGACAAGTAAGTGTGCCTAATGGACTAATAATTGACTACTTTTTAGGGCCCGTGTCAGTCATGGGCCCAAAGAATCAAAAGCACTTTTCTCCCTCTTATTACACCCCAGGCTACAAATCCATCTTATGGACGAGTGTTGTAGTCTGATAGGTTCTACACATCCAATGAAGTACGATATGTACATGCTTCAAACACCAGCTACTATTGCCATTGACAATAAAAAGGCGGCAGTAGACAGCACTTGGGGATGGCTAATCTTACATCATGTTATGCAACATTTCTTGTTTCTTGACTGTTAAGAATATGCCAAGGATGCATGACAATCTCACGCACCGCTTCCAACACAAACACCTGACATTTCAGTGATGACGACTTGGCTGTTTGTGAAAAATCATCACAGACGCAAGACTCCAGAAAAAAACAAAACTTTAAAAACTTGCATGCCATAACTTTTTTCCTCCATGCCCTCATTGCGTTATTTACATTGTCTCTTTCTGATGGGTGTCCTTGTAGATTGGGTTCCTTTTTCCTGCCCCTGCCTGCGTGCATGTACGCACAAAGACCCCTGCCTAAAGTAAACAGGCAGTGCGCACAATGGTTGGTTCATTCCACAAGCTTCATTGTAACTCAGCCTCAGCCCCGAGGCCAAAATCTGAGCCAAACCAGCGATGACATGCAGAATGACGACGGCGCTAAGACACAGACTTAGAATGTTGAGTTGCTGGCAATTAAAAACGAAAAGGTATTTATAAACTGCTCTATATAGTTGTGCTGGTAGGAAAGGCAACAAATATAAATTTAAAAAAATGCTTGAAAACATACATGAGGATGATGAAGAGGAAGACAATTAAGCTGAGGTGTATTTTCCATGCAGCCCCCCAGTGAGTGGCATGTTTGAAGTACTGAAAAGAGTATAAAGTGGGAGAGGGAAGAATGTCTGGCATGTCCCAGTGCCATGGAACTAACAGTTGGTTAAAACAGCCATTTTTTCCTCCATGAGATCCGTCAGCGTGTGTCACTTCCCTCCTGGATGTTCTCCTATTTACGTAGACCTGGAGAGAAAATGTGGGGGGGAAGTTTTTGGGTTATGTGACAAAGCCATTTTTTGTGATTATTTAAATCGGTCCCTCTGGGATTTCACTGGCTTTTTTGTGATTGTTGCGGCCTAAAACGCCTAAATTTGTTTTTGGGCTCATTTGTTTTTAACAACATTGATTCAAGTTGGGATTTTATGAATTTGTTATGAATGTGCACCTTGTAACCATAACCTAAACCTAAACAAAAAATAATAATTCAGGCAAAAATGATAAATAAATACTGTATAGATGTTTACTCATTTTATACCACACATACTTAAAAGTAGACACCAAATCAGGGTTCTTCAACGTTTTCTGGGCAGAAGAACACCAAACTGATGGAGAGATGGAGCAAATACCCCCTACTTACATATGTCCTATAAAATTGTGTTTTAAACTGGTCACAAAGTTAGCCTGTTTTGTCCACTACTAAGATATTCAAACAATACACTGGTTTATTTATTTATGTTTTTATGTTAAACATGCAATAAGAATTTATTTGTTTATTATTAGTATTGTTATTATTAATATTATTATTATTATAATCATTATTATATTTGTATTTATTTAATGTACAGTACCACCGCAGACCCCTGGGATGTCATGGTCCCTGTTGAAAATCTCTTTCACTAAATTGCAGTAAAAGCACATACTCAGGGCTTATTGTCAATTTACTGTGTTTTATTTCATTATAACTAATTACAGTATTAGGTATACAATCATTTTATCTAATACTATAATTATTTATAATTTAATAAAACAGTAAAGAATAAACAAATTATTCACTGAATTGCTAGAGAGAAGTTTTCATGTCCCAATGATCCTAGGAGCTGTCGTTCGGGGCTTCTATGCCCCTAAAAGGGTCTCCCATGACAAACTGGTCCTAGGTGAGAGGCCAGACAAAGAGCAGGTCAAAGACTTCTATGGAATAGACAATATCAAGGACGGAGGTTTCCCTTGCCCGGAGGCGTGTCACCGGGCCCCCCTTTGGAGCTAGGCCTGGAGGAAGAGCTCCACAGCCCGAAGAGGCTATGTGGGTCTCCCCTCCAATAGGCTCACCACTCAGAGGAGGGGCCATAAAAGTCGGGTGCTCTGTGAGATGGGCCGCAGTCAAAGGCAGGGCGCTTGGTGGTCCGACCCTCGGCTTCAGAAGCTAGCTCTTGGGACGTGGAACGTCACCTCGCTCGGGGGTAGGAGCCTGAGCTGGAGCGCGAGGTAGAGAAGCTCCAGCTGGATCTAGTCGGTCTCACTTCGGCGCACAGCAGGGGATCTGTAAACAGTCTACTCGATAGGGGCTGGACTCTTTTCCAATCTGTCAGTGATAGACGACGGGCGGAGGTGGCTATACTCGTTGCCCCGCGGCTGAGAGCCTGTACATTGGAGTTTCGGTGGACGAGAGAGTAGCTTTCCTGAACCTAGAGAGGTGTGATTGGGAGAAACGGCCACCCTGAACCACTGTGGTGTTTTGTTATTGGACTTTCGGGCTTGTTACAGATTGTCCAGAACAAACACCATGTTCAAACATAAGGGTGTCCATATGAGCACTTGGCACCGGGACATCCTCGGCCACAGTTCCATGATCAATTTTGTGGTTGTATCATTGGATTTGCAGTCTAATGCTTTGGACACTTGGGTGAAGAGAGGGGCAGAGAGTTGGCTCGAATGGTGGGGGAAGACCTGTCAGGCCCAAACGCATAGTGCGGGTCTGCTGTAAACGTCTGGCAGAGTCTCCCGTCAGAGAAAGTTTTGATTCCTACCTCCGGAATAAGTTTGAACATGTTACGAGGGAGGCGCTGGACATTGAGTCCGAATGGACCATGCTCCGGCCCTCCATTGTCGAGGCAGGCGATCTGTGGCCGCAAGGTGGTCGGTGCCTGCCGTGGCGGTAATCCCAGAACCCGCTGGTAGACACCAGCCATGGGGGATGCAGTCAAGCAGAAGAAGGAACCCTTTTGGGTCCTTTTGGCTCATGGGAAGGCAGCGAACACATACCGACAGACCAAGCAGTATGCGGCTTTGGCAGTTGCAGAGACAAAATCTCAGAGATGGGAGGAGGTCGGAGAAGCCAAGGAGAACGACTTCCGTACGGCTTCGAAGCGATTCCGGACCATCATCCAGCACCTCAGGAAGGGGAAGCAGTGCACTGTCAACACCATGTATGGTGGGGACTTTGTACTGCTGATGTCGATTGGAGATGTTGTGGATCGGTGGAGGGAATAATTCGAAAACTTTCTTAATCCCACCTACACATCTTCCAATGAGAAAGCAGTGCCTGGGGACTCTGTGGTGGGCTCTCCGATTTCTGAGGCTGAGGTTGCCGAGGTAGTTAGGAAGCTCCTCGGTCGCAGGGCCTCAGGGGTGGATGAGATCTGTCCGGAATTCCTTAAGGCCCTGGATGCTGTGGGGCTGTCGTGGTTGAAAAGGCTCTGCAGCATTGCGTGGACATTGGGGTGGTGCCTCTATATTGGCAGACTGGAGTGGTGGTTCCTTTATTCAAAAAGGGGAGTGGTGGGGCAGGGGTGTGTTCCAACTATCGTGGGAGCACACTACTCAGCCTTCCTGGTTAGGTCTATTCAGGTGTACTGGAGAGGAGACTACGCCAGATAGTCGAAGCAGTGTGGTTTTTGTCCTGGTCGTTGAACTGTGGACCAGCTCTATATTGGGGGACGGCGTGGCGAAGTTGGTAGAGTGGCTGTGCCAGCAATCGGAGGGTTGCTGGTTACTGGGCTTCAATCCCCACCTTCTACCATCCTAGTCACGTCCGTTGTGTCCTTGGGCAAGACACTTCACCCCTTGCTCCTGATGGCTGCTGGTTAGCGCCTTGCATGGCAGCTCCCGCCATCAGTGTGTGAATGGGTGAATGTGGAAAATACTTTCAAAAGCGCTTTGAGTACCTTGAAGGTAGAAAAGCGCTATACAAGTATAACCCATTTATCATTTATCATTTATTATTATTCTCTTTATTGTTTTTATTGTGTTGTTTATCCAACAGTTTTTGTTGAGGACATCCATCCATCCATCCATCCATCTTCTTTCGCTTATCCGAGGTCGGGTCGCGGGGGTAGCAGCCTAAGTAGGGAAGCCAAGACTTCCCTCTCCCCAGCCACTTTGTCCAGCTCTTCCCGAAGGATCCCGAGGCGTTCCCAGGCCAGCCGGGAGACATAGTCTTCCCAACGTGTCCTGGGTCTTCCCCGTGGCCTCTTACCGTTCAGACATGCCCTAAACACCTCCCTTGGGAGGCATTCGGCTGGCATCCTGACCAGATGCCCGAACCACCTCATCTGGCTCCTTCGATGTGGAGGAGTAGCGGCTTTACTTTGAGCTCCTCCCGGATGGCAGAGCTTCTCACCCTATCTCTAAGAGAGAGCCTCGCCACCCGGCGGAGGAAACTAATTTCGGCCGCTTGTACCCGTGATCGTGTCCTTTCGGTCATAACCCAAAGCTCATGACCATAGGTGAGGATGGGAAGGTAGATCGACCGGTAAATTGAGAGCTTTGCCCCCCGGCTCAGCTCCTTCTTCACCACAATGGATCGATACAGCTCTCTGAGGTACTTGAACTCCTCCACTTGGGGCAGGGTCTCCTCCCCAACCCGGAGATGGCACTCCACCCTTTTCCGGGTGAGAACCATGGACTCGGACTTGGAGGTGCTGATTCTCATCCCAGTCGTTTCACACTCGGCTGTGAACCGATCCAGTGAGAGTTGAAGATCCTGGCCAGATGAAGCCATCAGGACCACATCATCTGCAAAAAGCAGAGACCTAATCCTGGAGCTACCAAACCGGATCCCCTCAACGCCCTGACTGCGCCGAGAAATTCTGTTCATAAAAGTTATGAACAGAATCGGTGACAATGGGCAGCCTGGTCGTGGAACTGTGGACCAGCTCTATACTCTCGGCAGGGTCCTTGAGGGTGCATGGGAGTTTGCCCAACCAGTCTACATGTGCTTTGTGGACTTGGAGAAGGCATTCGACCGTGTCCCTTGGGAAGTCCTGTGGGGAGTGCTCAGAGAGTATGGGGTATCGGACTGTCTGATTGTGGCGGTCCGCTCTCTGTACAATCAGTGTCAGAGCTTGGTCCGCATTGCCGGCAGTAAGTCGGACACGTTTCCAGTGAGGGTTGGACTCCGCCAAGGCTGCCCTTTGTCACCGATTTTTGAGGACAATCGAACGCAATTTCCTTCTACAAACACATCACTGATGCTATGTTTGAATGACACTAAATAATCTGAATATGAATCTGAATCATCACCAAAGGCTTTCAATGCCTGCTCTGTCATCCACAAGTTGCTGACATTCTCTGTTATATGTCTAGTGCTTGAAAGGTGTCCGTCCATCTTAAACATATGTTTATGTTCCATAACATTTACTCCCATACGTCAGGAACATTTGTGAATGGTTGAAAGTCATATATAGCGGTAACATTTGTTGGTAAATAAGAGACGATGAGGGATTATCATCACACATCAACATCTCTAACATGTAAATGCTGCCTCTTTGCTAGATCAGCATTACAAATGAAAATATGTTTTAATTGCCTTACCTAGATAAATTAAGTTTATATACAAAATAATGTAAACTGTAATAGTTTATATATTACATTACCCAGAAGGAAGTAGATCTGAGCTATGCAGGTAGGACAACAATTGTGCTGTTTGAGCAATATAGAGTTGATATATTGTTACATGTTGCTGTCCCTGCTTTGCCTACACAAGAAATTAATCGATCGATTGGCAAAAAGATTGCAGATCGTCTAAAATGTGCGCGTAAGCTGCAGGTTTTGGACAAAGTTGTCAAAATTAGCGGGGATCGGTAAAATGTGCGTACATTGGTACGATCGCGACATTGCGAAATCCGTGAGGGACTGTTTAATGTGAATGAAAATGATGGCTGAAGGTAATGGAAACATATCTCATATTGCATTGTGGTAAGGCTGCCTCTTAGAGCTGTGTCTGTGGGTTTTGAGAATGTGTACATACATTTTTGTAACATGATATTTACACTCCTGTCAGACAGTTCTAAAAATTGGAAGGGTTAGAAATAGCAATAGTAATAATACAACGTTTGAATAGTCAATAACATTTTAGTGAGAAATGGATGCCTGTATATACAAATGCCTGGAAGAATGCATCGGGGATATATCTGCCAGAAAGTTTTATGAAACAAAGGCTTCCACACTCCTCTTTAAAGACAGTGCTGATTAAACTGTCAAAAAGCTAATAAAATATGCATGTACGCATGTGCCATGTTGGCCAAGGACTGTTACTTGACCTGCTCGGCCTATTGTTATTAAGTAGCTCTGCACAAGTGAATTGATTCATCAAATTTGAGACATTTTCCATCATGTGCAGTGAGGGGAAGCGCATATAACCAATGTTCCCTCTAATTAACAAACGCAAAAACTCCCTGAGCATTTAATAGAGCACGTGAGCAACATCAGACGTGCACACTGTGGTCATACCAGCATCACACCTGTCCCAAACCTGACTAAATAACAAGTTAAATGTTTTATTATAATATTCAAATGACAGTAGCCATTTTCATGAGATTATAAGTGATTTGGTCGACTCAAAATGAAAATAACAAAAATATAGTGTTTTTCATGAGCTATGTAGTAATTTACGTCTGGGTGGGCATCGTACTTTGGGAATAATTTGTACCCCTTTCACAGATCACATTTAGCTCCCCTTAAAACATTCTCATGTTGCATAATAAATTGTAAGCATGGAATAAAGTGTACATTCTTGTAACGTTCTGTTTGTAAAATATATTTTTATTAGTGGCGACTTGTCCAGGGTGTACCCCGCCTTCTGCCCGATTGTAGCTGAGATAGGCTCCAGCGCCCCCCGCGACCCCAAAGGGAATAAGCGGTAGAAAATGGATGGGATGGATAGCATGTCAATGGCTATAAGTGCCATGACTGCGTGTGTTGGTGTAAGTGAGAGAGAGCAAGAGGTTGCTGTTAATATAACAGATGACTGTGCGTTGGTTATGGACTGGTTTGTAAGGCAGAAAATGACCCTGAGTTTTTCCAGAAATACTTTTTTTTACAAATATTTTTGGTGTGTTTACGGCCGAATACAAACAGTTTTACTCAATAATGTGATTGATGGAATTCCTGTCCTCTTTAAAGTGTCCCGATCAGATGTTACAATAATTGAACAGCGTTGACGAACGTTGATTTATTTGTTAGGGATGCTTGTTGTCACTTGTCACTCACAGAGTTGCATTGCAAAATCCGACAGAACTAATAGGTATGTGTTTTTTTTTTTAAAGTTTATAGTTCATATTGGATTTTAATTTTGCACAGCATAGATTTGCTGAGCGCGCACTTTGGAGGGAACGTTGCATACAACACAAAACTATGAGGCAAAGACATGTTATATTCATTGGGGCCTTCAACAGGATGTAGCATGTTTTTGAGTTTAACTTCCTAATTGTGTGGAAGGGACAACGCCACTATTTAAGTGAATTCATCTTCAATGTGAATGACAAAACACTTGTGATTGATAAAGTGTTTTGGGGGATGTTGGAATATGCAACCTTGAGGCAGGGATTGATGTAGGTATGCAAGCACTAAAAGCAAGGTGAATAATAACATGCGCCTGCTCATAGTCTCATTTAGAACAGGGGTTCTTAACCTTTTTTACCTTAGGGCCCACATTTTCAACTACAAAGGGCCCCAGAGCCCACTCACATTTTAACACTGAATTAGTAATCCTACTCTTGATTTTAAATTGTATATAATAATTATATCTAACCTACTTACAGTTTGCAACCATGTCAAATTATATCAGACCGTTAATCACAAAGTGTTCATTTTGCACATAGACCTTTGACTTCGGTCAGGCTGATTGGAAAAATAAATACTAACCAAATAAACTGCAGGGACTCATAAATAACTGACAAAAAAAATTCCTTTTTTTTTTTAAATTATGTAGTGCTAAAACAATTAAACTAAATTAATAATAAATACATTTCTCCACTAAACTGTCAATTTAAGAGAAAATGAGAATACCGTGTCACCATTATAGTTAAGAAACTTCTCTACGACTTTAGCTCCAGACTTCTTCTGTTTGTCTGATATTGTCATCACTGCCACAATTGGTGGAAAAGTGTATTACAACTGAGTACCTCTGAGGCCCATACGAAGCACAGCTGAGAAACAGATATTTTTTGGTGTCTCTCTAGGGGGCGCTTGCGACCCAACAATGGGCCCTATGGTAAAGAACACTGATTTAGAACAGGATGCACACACACACACACACACACACACACACACACACACACACACACACACACACACACACACACACACACACACACACACACACACACACACACACACACACACACATATATGGCTTACTTACAGAGACATTGGCTTTAGCAGGTGATGGGATGGTTTCTCATTGACATGGTAGAGTGGCAATGGGTCAAATCCACCAATAAAATCAACTGAAAACAAAGTATTGAACATAAAATGAATAAAAAGACGGACAAAGAGTGCATATAAATAACACAACTAGAATGGTATGAAAACAGGGTGGGCATGGAAAACAAAACATGCTGCGTTTATTTTTAGATTCAGAGAAAACAGGAAAAAAGAAAAAGAAAAAACAATAAAAGTGTTTTTATTTTTAATCTGTGCTTTGCTTTGAGCCCCAGAGAGCAAGGAAACAGGTGGAAGCTGCCCTCTTGTCAAAATAGTCTTGGCATTTTTACCGCTCACACACAGAGGTGACCTTGGCTTCACCCGCACGCCAAACACACCGCCGATAGCTCACTTTATTTCCTCACTTAAGAGGTTAGACGAGAGACGAGGGGGAGACAAGCAAGCAGGGGGTGTGCCACAACAGACGGAAAATTGCTGCTGATTGTGTGGTCGATCCTGAGAGATGTTTTCTAGATTTAGGAGAAGCTTCTGAGGTGTTGTTCAGACACAAAGGCACAGAGGGGGGAACATGGAAGTCACGCTTTGTGGTTTGACTGACAGAAGAAACACGTCAAAGGTGTGCGTATAAAAGATCCTGCTTGTCCAGAAGTTGGAAGACTCCGCACACACAACATGGAAAGAACAACTGATACTAGCGATAGTCTGATTCAAATGGCGGCTTTCGCTCTCTGGGATAAAATCAGGGCGACATCCTGCAAACCAAACACTGATGGTGGAAAATGACACAGGACCACCCTGGAAACTAATGTAAGGCCAGATCAGGTCCATCCTGATAAGAGGAGGCAGTGGTGGTCTGCTGAATACTGATAGGTTTTCAGGATATGGGCAGGGAGTCTCTTGGGGGGCTGCAAGGGGGTCTGGCCCGTTCCTCTGCTCCTGTCCTTTTTCCTGTCACTTTCACTTTTGTCTAAGACAGTCACAGAATCAATTGGATTGGAACAATTTGGAACTCAATCAAAATATTACGGAGTGTGACAATATATTGTCGATAAAAAAACAGTTTAACAGAGAAAATGATCTTGTTTTCAATTGTGTGCACACACAGAAGAAGTGATAAGCATGTAGGTCACTCGTGGAGGACTCTGTAGTGAGGCGCTGCAAACACATTATGTTTGCACTGCAGTAGACCAAATCGGATTTTTTCAAAATCAATTTTGTTTTCAGCTGACTGTTTTGATTACAATTAAAATGGGATCTTTATCAGACTCCACAAAACATGCACAGGCCCCAAATACGGCCCCAATGTGACCTTGATGTCACTTGCATGCGTAGTTCAATAAAGTGAAAACAAAGACCAGATTCCGTAAATGAACAAGGAAGTCGCTACTACTACTACAAAATACATTACAAGTCGCCACACCTTAAAAATGTGGGGGTTTTTTCACATGAAAATACATAAAAGTAATATACCGTATTTTTCGGACTATAAGTCGACGTTTTTTTCATAGTTTGGCCGTGGGTGCGGCGTATACTCCGGAGCGACTTATGTGTGAAATGATTAACACATTACCGTAAAATATTAAATAATATTATTTATCTCATTCGCGTGAGCAACAAAGCAAATGGCAGCCATCGTCACACACACGTCAGCAATCGTAACTCACACGCCAACCAATAAGAATTCGACGGGGGCGGCTCATGGCAGAAGTGCATTGTGGGTTTTGGAATGCTAACTGTTATATGCTATATGCTACTGCCGGAGCTATTAAAATGGATCACGTCAACATTGGCGGTAACTTATAAAAACTGAGAAGGACTGAACTAAAATGGCACCGAAAAGGAAATCATATACTGCAGATTACAAGCTGGACGTAGTGAAATATGCACCAGAAAACAGTGATCGAGCAGCAGAAAGAATGGACGCTAGCGGCGCAAACCAGGAGCGACACCGAGGAGGAAGATTTCATTGGATTTAGCGATCAGGAGTGACAGATTGTTTGGTAAACGTATAGCATGTTCTATATGTTATAGTTATTTGAATGACTCTTGCCATGATGTGTTGCGTTAACATACCAGGCACGTTCTCAGTTGGTTATTCTCAAATGTCTATCCTTGGTGTTGGATTTTATCAAATAAATTTCCCCCAAAAATGCGACTTATATGCGACGTATATGTTTTTTTCTTCTTTATTGTGCATTTTCGGCCGGTGCGACGTATACTCCGGAGCGACTTATAGTCCGAAAAATACGGTAATGTTTAATTGGATATAGTATATTATTGTATAAAGTGTAATATATTTGACTCACTTATGTAAACAACTTACGCAATGTACGTAAGATGAAAGCAAATACGCCGCAGTGTCAATCCCGGTCTTTCAACAATTTCTATTTCTTCGGAATCAAAATATATATTTATATATCACATATAGCCTATTATTTGCGCACTATTGACTAGTGATTCACCGAAAATTCGGCAGTTGAACAAAGATACGCACAATAACATCATGGTGTGACATGCAATGACCTAATTGCTGGTAAAAACAGCTGTATTTTATGAAGCTCTTGTACCAAGCGCCACGTGTGCACGTGTACACAATGTTTTGACCGGGTGAATGTTTAGGTCATGTTTATGAAGTGGATTTTCGACCAAATCTGGAAAAAAATACAGATGATGTTTTTCTTTAAGATATATAATTAACGGTGTACTTTTTCGAAAGGTAAATTATTTATGATACTTTTGGAAAGAGTGGGGCGTGGTTTCATTTGCAATTTGGAATGCCACCACAAAAAAAAGAGGTTATAAAAATGACTGTGGAGAAAAACCTACACAAAATTTTGCATATCCGATAAATATTATCTGGACCACAAGAAAGTGTTTTAAATGTACATTAATATCATTATAGTTCCTCGTTGTCTGCATCTCCAGTCAAACATAGCACAAATTCTGACTTATATCATATTATTGTTCATCATAGACTCAATCTTTGAAATACATAATACATATAATTGATGTTATTGTTCGTAATTAAGGATAATTAGCAACATTAACAGAATGCTGTTGGTAAAAAAAATACAGTACCATTAGGGTAGACTTGTTGGTGTTTGGATGTAAATTTAGTGCAGCTCTTCCTTAATTATACAATTACATTACACCAACAATTTCAAACTGGGCCTATTCAATTTTCCCTATTGTGAAAGAGAAACATTTCGCTATTGAAGTAAAAACATAACCGTAAAAACCGTTGGAACATTCATAACTTGCGGACAACTTACCACACACTCGTCATCCAACTACCAAAGCCTCCAGTTACACAGTTCAGCTGTGGAAGATTTATGTGTAGATGTGACTCAGCACATATAGAGCAGATATATAATTAGCAGACATGCTAAAGCGAGCTTATCCCAGCGCGAGACGTCTAACTCTACTGTATGACCTACTTTACAAAGAGGATTTTCCCCACCGCTCGCGTTGATGGTGTGTCTGCGAGTCACTGATAAGTCAGTGTTAAGATTCACAACGCAACACCGACAATGTCAGCCGCATGCCCAGCTTAACACACATAGGTCAGTTTAAGCTATGTTGGTCAATGATGCTTATTAACTGACCGATAGTGTCTTTTTGCTTTTTTGCTTATGTTCACATATGTGTGTGATACACGAGCTTACACTGTAAAAAGTATTTCAGTGGAATTGTCCATTCTACTTTATTTTTAAAAGTATATTTATTCCAATAAATCAATTTATTTTTATTTTTAGAGTCCATCCATCCATCCATTTTCTACCGCTTATTCCCTTTTGGGGTCGCGGGGGGCGCTGGAGCCTATCTCAGCTACAATCGGGCGGAAGGCGGGGTACACCCTGGACAAGTCGCCACCTCATCGCAGGGCGATGAGGTGGCGACTGAGGTGGATAGAGTTTTTGAGTTATCTCTAAGTAAAAAGTGTGAATATTTTCGTAACTTAATTTTTTATGTGATAAAATTAATTTTATTGGACTTCCAACATAAATTGATTTAGCAAAACTCAGTTCAAAGGTTTATATCAGACCTAAAACGTCAGGACCCGCCCACCTGCATGCGGCTGTGGAAGAACAAGCCCAGACACGTTTCTTCACGGAGAACAAGGAAAACACTTTACCGAACTCATGTAAGTAACAATTTATATTGTTAAGTCAGTATTTGCCAGGATTTAAATGTATACATTTTCAAAAGCATGGTTCAATGTTATATTTAGTTTACTACTTTTCCCGCCGACCGCCATTTCGAATGTGGTCTTACCTCCAACAGCTCATTAACTTCAACCAAACATTGTTTATAGCTGTGAAGTTTATAATTAGCGTTTTCTTTGCGTGGTAGTTTAATATTTTATTCTTCAGTTTATAAGCAGCCACATTAAAGCTGCTTCACTAGCTTGCATTCATAGTTGCTAGCAGCTAGCTAGGTACACTTGACAGAGCTATCTGAAGCCCCTCAGACCTGCTGTCCATGCACACTCCTAGGCAAAACGCTACTCTTGTAAGAATAACACTCATTGTGTAAGTCTCAATCTCAACATTCCCCCCCCCAAAAAAAAAATCTCACCAGTAGTCACCATTTAAAGGGTACATTTTCAAATTTTTCTTCCGTGGGGGCATGCCCCTAGACCCCCCTACTGTTGCTAGGTTACCAACTTAGACCACCGTGGCTACAAAAAAATCTAGAGGAAATACTGCAAATGAGTATATTAGGGTGTAAAAAAAAAACGATATAAAGGGCTTTCACCAGGCTTATATATCCAAGAGGTTAGACATGAACCATAACTTGTCTTTTTTGTTCTCTCTCTCCAATGACAGATGGCATTGCCCTGTAAGTTGTGCAGCACTGTTGTACCAACCAAGAGTGACATTTTAAAGCATTACAGACTGCAACATGGGACCTTTGGACACAGCCATTCCTTGCCTTGCATTCATGTAGGTTGCCCATGCTCTTATACATCCCTTCGCTCTCATCTGTCAAGATGCTAGACTTCTCCTCTCTGACACCACCGCCAGAGAGTCTAGCTCCACTCCCACCACGTTACTGGCCTTCTCTATCAACTTGTCCAGTCTGTTTGCGTCCCTCGCTCTCAGCCCGCTGCCCCAGCAGGCCACGGCGTACAAGAAGGCGCCTGCCACCACCGACTCGTAGAATATATTTTATTCTATTCTATTCTATTATCATTCTATTTTTCCTGACCAAGTTTCCATTGTGACTTGGACATGACATACTAGACTCACTTTTTGCCTGAAAATGTATACTAATACCCTTAATATCAGTAACGGTCAACATTTGCTGTTTTACAGATTAATGAAGCGGAATCAACATTTATGTCCCAACTGGACAGGTACACGCCAAAGCTCCTGGAGCTCTTCAGTGCAAAAGAAGGAGTGACTGCAGCGCATCAAGAACTTGTTGATGGAACTGATACAGGTGGGTTAAAAGTGGTTTAAAAGTTTAAACTGAATTTGTAATCATGCTCTAATAACGGTATCACAGATTTGGAGTAAAATTGCCAACAAAATTCATTTATTTATTATTATTCTCTTAACTCTGGGACCCAAGTGCCTCTGCAGTGAAGAAGAGAGATGTAACTGTGAGATGCCTCATAGAGTACATGGGAGAGAGTGGACAGGAGCTAATCTCTGACTACTGTAAGTATTGTTTAAAAGCAGGTTTGGATCAGTCTGATGTACAAGCTTAAATTGGGTTTACTTTTATGTGAACTGACTGAACCAGTAGTTGTCAGGTGGAGGTCGAGCATGCAGCTAGTTGGCAAGAGCCCCAGGATAGCCAATTAGCATAGCACCACAGAGTGATGCCTTTCTGTCTTGTGTTTCTGTTTGCCCTAAAAAAACAATGCAAACAAAAAATACTCCCCTTAAACAAGCATTAAAACATTTACTCTACATATATATATATATATATATATATATATATAACATATTACTGTTTGTTTGTTTGTTTGTTTTAATTTCTGGTGGTTCTATTCAGGTTTTTTATATGCAAATTAGAAATGCCAATAAAAAACATGTGGCTGGAAATACATCTATTGTACCACGTTTAATGTACAAGATCTCAAATTAGAATTCAAAAGTTTTCAAAATGGTCTTCACAAAAGTAATCATTATCTGAATTAAATCACACAATTTATATTACTGTAAATATGAAATTAGATGTTTGTGTTTTTAATTACTGTTTTTGTATCTCAAAGGGAACTGCAGAGACCGCTGTTCATGAGGACCTGGAAATGAAGAATATGAGCATCTACATCTGTCGTGAGCCAAATGCAGTAGGAATCATCATTGAGGGAGTACCAGTCCTTACTCATCTTGGAAACCTGGTCAAAGCATGCTGCCTACTTCTGGGGTTGACATATGCACTTAATCTTGAGTACCCATCCAAACTTTCCAAAACATTTGAGGTGTTTCAAAGACTTTTTGTGGGACTTGACACACTGCGCCCAAAACCAACCCCCAAATTCATGACTCTCAAAAACAAGCTTCTAGCTTAGGCAGTGAGCCATGACTGTCAGCTTGCACTTTTGAACAGCTATTTTCTTGTGTCTGTTCAAAATCATTATACATTGTTCATTGAGTGGAATTCTTCAGAATGTTGTAACGGTTTGTCCTGTTCAGGTTTTATACAAAGCTCCAGGTCATCGTTTCTGGTGTGTAAATTAAGTTTTTTTATGTTTTATACACACTAAATTGCCCTACTGTGAAGCTCCAGCTGGTCAGAAGGAGGGATCTGTGAGTTGTTTAAGTTAAAATGTTTCAAAATATACACACTGAAAGACACTACAGTGAAGGTGTTCTGCTTGTGAATTGTTACAGAAGTACAGATAATCTTAATGTAAAATTGTTTTAGCAAGAAACTGTACTGTGAATGTTCTAAGTAAAACTTGAGATGCTGAGGTCATGCATTCTTTTATGCACTAAATACTGATGTTCTTGACTGTTAATACTGTCCAGCTTATTGACAGGTTTGGATATGGCTTGTGAAAATGTTTTAATATGTATACGGTTAAAAAAAAGAAAACTACTGTGAAGGTGTTCTATACAGCACTTTAAAAAGTTGAGGTCATGCATTCTTGTATAATATGGATGTTGACTGTTCATACTGTCCAGCTCATTGCCACTGTTTTTATATGGTAATGATTTAATAAAGGTTGGAATTTGATATGTCTTGATTTTTTTATTATTATTCTAAGTAATTATTTTAAGCAGTTTCCATTTTCAAAACAAAGAAAGGGTAAGTTGGTCAAAATTAATAAAATTGAGTACAAAAATTATTTTTTCATTTAAATGTTACTTATTTTAATTAAGTCTTGTGTGTTTAATATGCTGATGTTTTTTTTACATTGATTTTACTCAATTTCTTGGCTTTTTCTGTAAACGCAACTTAATCTTTTTGCATAAATCGAAATGCATATTATTAAGTTCTACTTACTCAAAATACCAATTAGTTGACTAAACTAACAAAAATTGCTTGGAAAATGTTGCCTTATTTTTATTGAGTTAGATCTAGGCAACAGTTTTTACAGTGTAGGCACATAAATCTCTACTCATTCAGCTCCTTAGAGAGTGCCCAGCATGAGAGCACACTCTTGTCTGTCTTTTGTTATTTGCAAATGTCCCATCTTTTCTTGGGTTAGACTTAGATTTAGACAAACTTTATTGATCCACAAATGAAATTGTTCCTAAAAAATTTTAATTAAAAAAAATATATAAACATTAAAAAAAAAAGTTTGTTCCTCCATATTTTGCTCTCTCGACACCCTTAACTCTGACAAACCTAAGTCAAGGTAAAAGCAAAACAAACTGCAAGTAAGAGAATGGATAGAACTTTCCTCCAGAAGGTCTTATCTTTGTCCATGTGATGATGTCAGATGAAACAAAAATTTAGCTGTTTGGCCACAATACCCAGCAATATGTTTGGAGGAGAAAAGGTGAGGCCTTTAATCCCAGGAATACCATTCCCACTGTCAAGCATGGTGGTGGTAGTATTATGCTCTGGGCCTGTTTTGCTGCCAATAGAACTGGTGCTTTACAGAGAGTAAATGGGACAATGAAAAAGGAGGATTACCTCAAATTTCTTCAGGACAACCTAAAATCATCAGCCCGGAGGTTGGGTCTTGGGCGCAGTTTGGTGTTCCAACAGGACAATGACCCCAAACACACGTCAAAAGTGGTAAAGAAATGGCTAAATCAGGCTAGAATTAAGGTTTTAGAATGGCCTTCCCAAAGTCCTGACTTAAACGTGTGGACAATGCTG
The DNA here is from genome assembly GCF_033978685.3 of Nerophis lumbriciformis. Taxonomy (NCBI): domain Eukaryota; kingdom Metazoa; phylum Chordata; class Actinopteri; order Syngnathiformes; family Syngnathidae; genus Nerophis; species Nerophis lumbriciformis. The sequence continues at coordinate 39,058,168 of NC_084548.2, read as the reverse complement.
AAGAAACAAATCCATGTCAGAAAACTATCACATTTAGCTGAACTGCACCAATTTTGTCAAGAGAAGTGGTCAAAAATTCAACCAGAAGCTTGTGGATGGCTACCAAAAGCGCCTTATTGCAGTGAAACTTGCCAAGGGACATGTAACCAAATATTAACATTGCTGTATGCAGACCCAGCAGATTTGGTCACATTTTCAATAGACCCATAATAAATTCATAAAAGAACCAAACTTCATGAATGTTTTTTGTGACCATGTATATATACCGTATTTTTCGGACTATAAGTCAACGTTTTTTTCATAGTTTGGCCGTGGGTGCGACGTATACTCCTCTCTCTCATTCGCGTGAGCGACGAAGCAAATGGCAGCCATCGTCACACACACGTCAGCAATCGTCACTCACACGCCAACCAATAAAAATTCGGCGTGGGCGGGTCATGGCAGAAGTGCATTGTGGGTTTTGGAATGCTAACTGCTATATGCTATACGCTACTGCCGGAGCTATTAAAATGGATCACATCAACATTGGCGGTAACTTATAAAAACTGAGAAGGACTGAACTAAAATGGCACCGAAATGGAAATCATATACTGCAGGTTACAAGCTGGACGTAATGAAATATGCACCAGAAAACGGTGATCGAGCAGCAGAAAGAATGGACGCTAGCGGCGCACACCAGGAGCGACACCGAGGAGGAAAATTTCATCAGATTTAGCGATCGGGAGTGACAGATTGTTTGGTAAACGTATAGCATGTTCTATATATTATAGTGTTTTGAATGACTCTTGCCATGATGTGTTGCGTTAACATACCAGGTACGTTCTCAGTTGGTTATTTATGCGTCATATAACGTACACCTATTCAGCCTGTTGTTCACTATTCTTTATTTATTTCAAATTGCCTTTCAAATGTCTATTCTTGGTGTTGGATTTAATCAAATAAATTTCCCCCAAAAATGCGACTTATACTCCAGTGCGATGTATATATGTTTTTTTTCTTCTTTATTGTGCATTTTCGGCCGGTGCGACGTATACTCCGGAGCGACTTATAGTCTGAAAAATACGGTATATATATATATGTATATATATATATATATATATATATATATATATATATATATATATATATATATATATACATACATACATTGCACATTTCCACATCTAGTTCACTTTTGAGACATCTCAACTTTGCAGTGAAAAGTTTTTATGCGTATATGCACTCTTAATACATTTGGCCCCTGGACTTTTAATATGATGTCAAAACAGTACTAAAATCCAATGCCAAAAACACACTGTTCACGTGGCCTCAATGCAATCATGCGCGGAGTCACCTTGCGTGCGCGCAGACTCTAATACGCATCAGTGAGGCCGCCGCGCGAGCTGCGTTGTTTTCCTTGAGCGTGGACACTGTCTGTACTTGCGATGTGTCTTTCTCTTTCTCCATGCATGTGACGTTCCACCCTTTGGCACTTGGTGGAAGGTACTGACTAAATACCCTAGCAACTCCTCTCCTTTCTGATTGGTAATTTTAATTGGTCAAAGCCAATTAATTGTTTGAATTTTCAGAATTTTTCTTCATAAGGAATGATATAATGGGTTATTTTGTCTAAACTTTAGTCTCTAAAGACAGTTCTCTAACAGGCTATGATTAGGTGACCATAGACCTTTAAAGTGACCAATCAGGAAGGAGGGGTGCATCATGCATGGAGAAAAGCAAAGACACGTCGTGAGTGCAAACAGAGTCCGAACGCAAACAAAAAGACGCTGCGCACACCAAAAGGTCACGCAAATGCAGAGTGTAGCTTTTCTGCGCAATGCTTTTGGCACTGTTTTGACGCCATATTTTAACCACTAAATAATCATAGTCACCCATAAAACCCTGTCGAAGTTTAATTATGTTCCCATTTAGGGTACATGCTGTACCTACAAACCAGACACACTGCAAAAAGAACAACTCAATGTCTGCTGCTAGCAGAGAAGCTTAAAAAAGCATGGAAGACATCAGAGAAAGGAGATGTAAAGAGAAGGAAGCTCTGAGGAGGAGTAGAAATGCTGAGGCAGGAAGGGAGCTCAATGCAGAAAGTTGCTTTAATCTACACATCAAATGAGAATGGAAAATGAGAGCAAGGGCACCTGTCAGTGTGTGTGTGTGTGTGTGTGTGTGTGTGTGAACACAGAGCTGATTATAATAACAAAGGGCTTGCAGTCAGAAGTGATGTAGCCACAATTTACTGCAGTTCAGCCTGGATCACAGAACCACTACATGTTAATTTACGCAGAGTCTATCCATCCATTCATTGTCTACCGCTTGTCCCTTTCGGGGTCGCGGGCGGTGCTGGAGCCTATGCCAGCTGCATTCGTGCGGAAGGCGGGGTACACCCTGGACAAGTTGCCACCTCATCGCGGGGCCAACACAGATAAACAGACAACATTCACACACTAGTTAGTCTCAATGAAAACATTGATCCATAAGACATTTGGCCCCAGTTAACTTCTGCATAAAAATGTCAATAAAAGTTGAAAATAGATCTGACCCTTAAACCTTTCAACCACAAACAATTTTGGGTTGGACACACATTAAACACATGTTCTGAAAATGTGGGTAATATAATCATACAATATCTTTGCAGATGCAGTGCATAAGTACTACCTATACAAAGTTTCCATTTCAAATGCAAAACTACAAAGGGAAAAAACATGTTTTTAGCATAACCGTTAAAATGTAAACATGGCTTTCGAGTATCTTTAGGCTTTGGTCAAGTTGACTTTAACTGGGATAATACTGCTCTCCATGTTTAATTTGGGAGTGCACGCATCTTAAATGATAGTGTTCAAAGCCTGGGGTGGGGGTGGGTAAAATGCAAACTGCTCACAACCAGCGGATCTCTGGTATGTGACCACCGAGTTTGAGCTCTTCGCCACGGGACCACATAAACACACGAGGCTACACCAAATTACAAGGGACCGCTAGCTAACATGCAATTAGTTTGTGTTGTATGTTTACAATCAGACGTTTTGGTGTCTGACTAAAGTAACTGACAATATTAAAGCCATTATCTATATTTTTTTTATAATTAGAGCTGTCATTAATAGCTATTTATTTACTCATGTGATTAATCACAAAAAATATTGCATTGATCATGTACCGTATTTGTCAGAGTATAAGTCGCTCCGTAGTATAAGTCGCACCGGCTGAAAATGCATAATAAAGAAGGAAAAAAACATATAAGTCGCACTAGAGTATAAGTCGCATTTTGGGGGGAAATCTGTCACCAGTCCCATACAAGTTTCTCGCTTACTCCAAACTTTCTTTCTGCTGCCCGATTTCCGTTTTCTGCAGCATATTTCACTACTTCCAGCTTGTAACCTGCAGTATATGATTTCCTTTTCGGTGCCATTTTTGTTCCGCCCTTCTCAGTTTTTATAAGGTACCGCCAATGTTGAAATGATCAATTTTCATAGGTACGGAAGTAGTAGCAGGTAGCATCTTTTTTTTCCACAATGCACTTCTGCCATGACCCGCCCCCGCCAAATGTTTATTGGTTGACGTGTGTGTGTGACGATTGCTGATATATGCCTAGTCTTTTATGTGAATGAGATAAATAATATTATTTGATATTTTACAGTAATGTGTTAATAACTTCACACATAAATCGCTCCAGAGTATAAATCGCACCCCCGGCCAAACTATGAAAAAAAACTGTGATTTATAATCCGAAAAATACGGAATATACACAGATCAATCAAGCAATTTATTTGACCACAGATGATTACCTGAAAGGCGGCGCAGGTATCAGTACAAAGATGAATAAGGAGAATTTGACTATTGTACTCTCTGACTAATTTAAAAAAATACCCATTTTGAGCAAATAAATAATGTACATTCAAGTAAAACATTAGGAAAATGTTCATGGATAACATTGTGACAATAAAATCGCATTTGTCTCCAAATATAGGGGTATTATTATGTGTAATTAGAATTTTGCAAGCAAGTAATAACCCGTGATTAATCCTGATTAATCCAAATTCAACAGTGTGATTAATCTGATTTAAAAATGTATATCTTTTGACAGCACTATTTATAATCAGTCATCAACAACGATGCCGATCTAAGCTAATACTCACAGAGCTATTGAGCCATTACAACTATGTGACAAAGACTTTTGTGCGTTCTCTTTCAAAGCACCGGCTGAACGTAAAAGGTATATTTCCGCGCATGAGGACAAAGCTATTAGTCTTGGTGAGTTATGTTTATCAGATATTTATGACCCTTTGATCAAATGCTTCCTGTTTGCTGATTGGCTAACCCTGAGAAGGACCTTTGACTTGGTGCCTACGAGGTCACAGCAGCTGGGTTCTTCATCACAAGGGGCCATCTCTGGTTTCTTCTCTTGTGACTCCTTCACTTGCTGCTTTTTCCCACACGCTCTACTTGCAGAACGGGCAAAGAAGAACAGTCGCGGTCTATTTGTGTGGTAACAACATGTTTAAATCTTGCACACGCTCAAGTGCGTGGATGAGACGCTCTACCTCAAACAGAAACATGGACATGGCTGACTAAGAATACGATGGACGGACATGAGCACCAGTAGTATGTTTGTGGAAAAACACTTTGGGGGAGGTGCAATTCTGGCACATAAAAAAGCCACTACCCAGGGAATAGACAGCTGGAATGACACACAAAAGGCTCATGGGAGAGGGAGAAAGCCAGAGTACATGAGAGAACCAAAAGCACAGGTTTAGAGTAACAGCAAGGATGATAATAGCCAATAGGAAACATAACAAAGGTGTGATTCCTTTACTGTTGCAATCCTGTGATTCAATGTGTGAGTAGGTGTAAGGTCTGGCTACTTACAGCTGTCCTCCTCCTCAGTGATGGCGCTGATCACATAGCAGGCGTACACAAAGCCTAAGAGCTGTAAACACAAAGGCAGACAAGAGAGGTCAGACAACAACGAATTGAACAGTTGAGATGTCACCAACTTCTTACTCATCCATTTCCAGAAACAGCATAATAATCCACAATTTGTATAGGTTCAAGTGTCTGCAATGTAAAGATGTGTAGCCTCCTTCTGACTGTTTGTTCATTTACTACATCCATAAAAAAAACAAATCTGGATTACAACTGAATTTGGTTGAAACCAGCTTTTTAAAACATGTGTAAACACTTCAATTAAATTGTGTTTTAAGGGTCAGATTGACACAAACTATCAGTACATTTTTGGAAGAAGAGAAAGCTACATGTCAAAGGCTGTCACTCATACAAGTCATCTGATCAACGTTCTGCTACACTACACGGTTATTCGGAAATCTATGGACAACATGTTAATTATGTTAGTTAAATGGTTATGAATGCACAGTCAAGTATTGCTTCACTAAATAAAAAATGATTCAGCAGATCATTAGGGGTGTGACAAAATATTAATATCAATATCGCAATAGTTAACCTCATGACGCAATTATCGATGCACTCTCTCCGTTTGTGTGGACTCACTTTGGTTTTTTATATTGTAGTGTAAATGGGACAAAGCTGTATAACGACTTTGCAGTATGTAGGCTTTTGTTTCGACCCAATGGACACATGGATATGTCATGATGTTATTTATTTATAGTCATTTATTGAGTAGTGATGCACGATAGTGGAAATTTTAACCGATACCGAAAACCGATAATTTACAGACATTTATATCCGATAACCAATATTGATGTACTGAATATCTGGTTACAGAAGATTTTGTGAGAGGAAATTAATTTAACAGTTCACACTTTTGCCAAAAAATATACAGATCTATTGTAGAGATAAGGATAATATTAACTGATATTTGAACTATAATTTGAGTACAAATAACTTCCTACTATAATTCTGACACATGCAAACTATTAGAATCATTGCGTACAGCAAAATTTTTAGGGACTTTATTGCTATTTCAACTTTTCAATTATTTCTCCGATAGACAACAAACAACTCAAACAAACTGAATACGATTTCATAATGTGAAAACAATGTATATATATCCAACACAACAAACATAAATGAGGCCAATAGAAGTAAGCCAATAAGATTCTGTATAGCAGTTTCAAAACAACACTGAAACTTCGCCTCCCCAAAATGGCTGCGGGACATAAATGCACGGACGCATATTTGGCTTGATCCATCCATCCATCCATCCATCCATCCATCCATCCATCCATCCATCCATCCATCCATCCATTTTCTACCGCTTGTCTCGGGGCGTGCTGGAGTCTATCTCAGCTGCATACGGGCGGAAGGCGATCTAATGGTTTCTAAAAAGAAATTGAAGTTCCACTGTAACTGAAGCCAGTGCATCCAGGTGAACAATGAAGTTGAACATAGATTTCAACTTTCACACTAAGGTATTTTCTTTCAAACTCTCGCCTATTATCAAACGCCCTTGGCTTTACGTTTTCTGCGATCGTCACAATTAATGCTAGGTCTTGGCTTAGCAGCTTTGTACTGCTTCCATAAATCTGCATGTTAGTGAATTTTAAGGTGACTTCCATCCATCCATTTTCTACCATGTGTCGCTCTCGAGGTTGCGGGCTGGAGCCTATCCCAGCTGCGCTTGTTAAAAAGTGTAGACCCTGGACCAGAGCCGGCCCAAGGCATAAGCGTACTAAGCGCTTGCTTAGGGCCCCGCGGCCACCAGGGGGCCCCCAAAAGCAATTAACAAAAAAATCTTATTTTTAATTTTTTGCATGTACGAGTCTGACTGATGATTTCTAAATGATCAAAGATATATTATTGTACAAAAACACAATTTTAGGTCAACAGAGTGCTGCTGCTGATCTAGGCTTAGTGATTCTTCCTGCCTCTCTTTAAATGTAAAGCTGCCTCTGCTGCACCTGTGACGTTTGCCGCCTGCTATGGCGTCACATTAGTGCCAAAAATCCGAGCGCATAAAAAATGGTATCGCGCGCTGATTCTCCACTTCGTGCGCGCGCGCGACACCCTTTTGCGCGCGTGTGGTGCCTTTTTGCGCGCGCGCCGTCTCGGTCTGTGCGCTGGCATGTTTCGTTTTGGCACTTTGGGGGCGGGTATGCTTAGACGGCCCCTTCTTTCTGATTGGTCAGGCGAAATGCTCAGAGCCAATCAGAAGTATAGCAGGGCGGGTCATCGTCAATATGTATCAAGATTGTTATAGGCGCAAAGTTTCACTTCTTCTTGAACATTTGTTTTCTAATTTATGGAATTTCTTTTGATTCAGCCATAAAATTAATGAAATAATCTTTGAATTTTGTTTTTAAAATGTTAAAAATAGCCTTTTAATAATGTATTCTGAAACAGTTTAAAATAATCAGAGAACTGACTATCACTGACCCTACACAACTATGTTGCACAATTAAGTCTTTTTTTTTTATAGCGAAAGAGGTAATTTCAACAGGTGCAGCATCCTATGTCATATCTACATGTAATAAGATTTGTAACAAGGCAAACCGTTTGTAAATTGGTCGAAAATCGAGCAAGTTATGGTAATTTAATTGGTACATGTACTAATTAAATTACCATAACTTGCTTTGACATCAATGTAATGATTGAGGCTAGCTGTCCGAGGTAAGATGGCTACAACGTTGCTACGCTGGAGAATGATTGGTCATATGAAAAATGCTCAGAGCCAATCAGAAAGGAGGGGCTGTCTAAGCATACCTGCCCCCAAAGTGCCAAAAAAAAAATGACAGCGCGAGGAGAGATGCCAGGAGTACACAGAGAGCGCACAGACCGAGACGGCGCGCGCGCAGAAAGGCACCGCGCGCGCGCAAAAAGACACCACGCGCGCGCAAAAAGACACCACGCGCGTGCAAAAGGGTGTCGCGCGCGCACAAAGTGGAGAATCAGCGCGCGATAACAGTTTTTATGCGCTTGGATTTTTGGCACTAATGTGACGCCATATCTTTCCTCTCAGATTCAGACAGGACTGAGCAGGTGATCAGAGGACCACTGTCTATTAAGGAGAACTTTTCATTCCCCAAACGGCATGATCATTATACCTACAGACAGCTAGTCAATGGGGAAAAAGTCAAGCGTAGCTGGCTGACTTATTCAAGAAGTAAAGATGCAGTCTATTGCTTTTGCTGCAAATTATTTTCCAAAAAGTCCTTAAAACTGGCAGCCGAGGGACAGCGGGATTGGGTCAACATAGGTTCACTGCTGAAACAGCATGAAAACAGTGAAGATCATTGTAGCAACATGGTGAAATGGAAGGATTTTGCCTTGCGTCTTTCAAAGGGGAAAACTATTGATGAATTTAACTTCAGTAGACTGCGCTCTCTTTGTACAAAGTAAACATTAAATATGAACAATTAACTAAAAATGTAAACTAGTAATTAAAGACTAATATGTACAAGACTGATGAGACAAGATGACACTTTTACTGTAAATACAAAGCTTTATCACTTGGACTGTTCAACCCCAGGCCACTCTTGTAGCTGAATGTTTTCTACATTTTAAGATTAGGAACCATATGTGGCACTCTGGACATCATTCGTTCATTCATTGGTATTATTTATGTTCTTAACTGGGCCACCTCCATATCTTTATAAATGACATGTCATTTGTAAAGACATGCCAGGCTGACAATAGGATAATGTAAACAACACTGCCAGAGCCGCAATGAGTTTATAGTAGGTGTGTGAATGATCAACAATCAATATTATTGGCAGAAATAGAGGGCCCCAAAATCAAATTTTGCTTAGGGCCCCATGGAGGCTTGGGCCGGCACTGCCCTGGACAAGTCACCACCTCATCGCAGGCCCAACACAGACAGACAACCTAGGGCCATTTAGTGTTGCCAATCAGCTTATCCTCAGGCGCATGCCACGGGGAAAACATGCAAACTCAACACAGAACAACCCCGAGACCGGGTATCGAACCCAGGACTTTCTGGCTGTGAAGCACAAGCGCTAACCACTGCCCTCACCAAATCAGATTTTTTTTGTGTTGAAGCTTGTCTTTATTTAACCCTTCCAGTTTAATTTCTGCCAAACACGGCAAACGAAGAGTGAAATGTCTTATTCTGACATGGTAAAAAAAAGCCCACATCGGTGACTGCTACGCAATGATGCTTTTCTCTGTATAGACCAGGCCGCGCAGACACTATCATGACATCACAAATATTCAACCATTCTGTGGAGAGTGGAAGAGTTGACAAGCCAGGCAGCAGCACAGCCTCAACACAGATACCAACAACAAACACAATATTATCAGCTGATTTTATATGTTGATTTTTATTTTTAGAAATATTGAAATTATGCCATAATTGCCATTATCAGTAGATAACATCGTGCATCTCTAGTACTGTAATGTACTGTACCCCGAGATCCCTCACTGGATGTTCTACTCACTCATTAAAAAAAACTTCAGAGAACCAGCGTCCTGTCCTCTGCAAAGATGATTTGTGTTTTGCTATTTTTTCAAAAATGTGTAATTGTAATAATGAAAAAAAAGGGGGGAAAAATACCAAAAACAAATGTCCACTGCAGAGGACACTGGTTGTCAACAGGTTCTCCACTTGTTACTTACAAACAAAATAAAGACATACTATTTACGACCTATTTTTTTTCAACTGTAAGTACAAAAATGTATTTATGCTGTTAGAATGTGACTGTTTGGTACGTTTCGACTCACAGGGTATTTGCTCAGGGGTTACCACTACATTTATAGAAGAAAAAGAAAAGCAAGAGTGAAATATATTGTTTACACCAAAAAGGAGCCAAATTAAATATCCACATGCTGAAATAAGTCAATATATGTAAAGTATTGTGTGTGTATATATACATATATATATATATATACTGTATATACATATATATATATATATATATATATATATATATATATATATATGTATGTATGTATGTATGTATATATATATGTATATATATATATATAAATGATAAATGGGTTGTACTTGTATAGCGCTTTTCTACCTTCAAGGTACTCAAAGCGCTTTGACACTACTTCCACATTTACCCATTCACACACACATTCACACACTGATGGAGGGAGCTGCCATGCAAGGCGCTAACCAGCACCCATCAGGAGCAAGGGTGAAGTGTCTTGCTCAGGACACAACGGACATGACGAGGTTGGTACTAGGTGGGGATTGAACCAGGGACCCTCGGGTCACGCACGGCCCTTCCTCCACTGCGCCACGCCGTAATATATATACATATATATACATACTATATATATATATATATATATATATATATATATATATATATATATATATATATATATACATACTTTATATATACAGTCGCGATCAAAAGTTTACATACACTTGTAAAGAAAATAATGTCATGGCTGTCTTGAGTTTCCAATAATTTCTACAACCCTTATTTTTTATGATAGAGTGATTGGAGCACATACTTGTTGGTCACAAAAATGTTTATGAATTTATTATGAGTCTACTGAAAATGTTACCAAATCTGCTGGGTCAAAAGTATACATACAGTAATGTTATCTTGGCAAGTCTCACTGCAATATTAAGTGTTCCTGGGATTAAAGGCCTCACATTTTCTCCTCCAAACATATTGCTGGGTATTGTGGCCAAACAGTAAAATGTTTGTTTCATCTGACATCTCATGGACAAAGATAAGACCTTCTGGAGAAAAGTTCTGTGGTCAGATGAAACAAAAATTGAGCTGTTTGGCCACAACACCCAGCAATATGTTTGGAGGAGAAAAGCTGAGGCCTTTAAGCCCAGGAACACCATACCTACCGTCAAGTATGGTGGTGGTAGTATTATGCTCTGGGCCTGTTTTGCTGCCAATGGAACTGGTACTTTAAATGGGACAATGAAAAAGGAGGATTACCTCCAAATTCTTCAGGACAACCTAAAATCATCAGCCCGGAGGTTGGGTCTTGGGCACAGTTGGGTTTTCCAACAGGACAATGACCCCAAACACACGTCAAAAGTGGTAAAGGAATGGCTAAATCAGGCTTGAATTAAGGTTTTAAAATGTCCTTCCCAAAGTCCTGACTTAAACGTGTGGACAATGCTGAAGAAACAAGTCCATGTCAAAAAAACAAAAAAATTAGCAGAACTGCACCAATTTTGTCATGAGTGGTCACAAATTAAAGCAGAAGCTGGCCAGAAGCTTGTAGATGGCTACCAAAAGCGCCTAATTGCAGTGACACTTGCCAAGGGACTTGTAACCAAATATTAACATTGCTGTATGTATACTTTTGACCCAGCAGATTTGGTCACATTTTCAGTAGACCCATAATAAATTCATAAAACAACCAAACTTCATGAATGTTTTTTGTGACCAACAAGCAAGTGCTCCAATCACTCTATCACAAAAAATAAGAGTTGTAGAAAGTATTGGAAACTCAAGAAAGCCACAAGTGTATGTAAACTTTTGATCGCGACTGTATATATATACATATACATATATATACATATGCATTATATATATATATACACTGTATATATATATATATATATATATATATATATATATATATATATATATACACATATATGTATATATATATATATATATATATATATATATATATATATACATATATGTCTTAATAAGGTTATCCAAAAAATAGTGCTCGATACCGTAGTAGAGCGCAATATATGTATGTGTGGGAAAAAAATCACAAGACTATTTCATCTCTACAGGCCTGTTTCATGAGGGGGGGTACCCTCAATCATCAGGAGATTTTAATGGGAGCATTCGCATACCATGGTTTATATAGGGCACAGAGTGGGTGGGTACAGGCTGGCCTAGGGGCGTGGTGATTGGCTCATGTGTTACCTAGGAGGTGTTTCCGTCTATGGCGGCATGCTGTTACAATTTCGCTGCGCTTGTTGAGGGATGACAGGTCTGGACGGTAAATAATAAACAGTTCCTCTTTCAAGCATAGGTTGCATTTTTTATTACCACTATTGTAAGGTGTGCTGGATGCAAGAATTTGCCATGTTATTGAATGAATAGGAGCAGCGAGAATACCAAGAAGCGCATATGCCAAATTTTCAAAGAGAACGGCCTACGGATCACGATTGAAGCCAACAAGCAAACCGTCAACTTCCTTGACGTCACTTTCAACCTGAGAAATAACAGCTACCAACCATTCACGAAACCCAACACAACACTCCAATACGTGCACCATGACAGCAACCACCCACCCACCAGCACGAAAAGAATACCTACCGGAATCAATAAAAGGCTATCGATGCTGTCATCTAGCAAAGCTGAATTTGACCAAGCAACCCCCCCGTACCAAAAAGCCCTTGATGAAAGCAGATACAATTTCACCCTCACCTATGAACCCACGCCAGGAAACCAGCCAAAAAAGAACAGAAAACGAAACGACATCATCTGGTACAACCCCCCATACAGCAAAAACGTCTCAACTAACATTGGACACAAATTCCTCAATCTGATTGACAAACACTTTCCCAAAGACAACACCCTAAGAAAAGTATTCAACAAGAACAACATTAAATTGAGCTACAGCTGCATGAACAATATACGACAAATCATCTCAAACCACAACAAAACAATTGCAAATGAGCCGTCAGCCCCCAGACAGAGCGACTCCAAAACCAACAAAGGCTGTAACTGTCGAAAGAAACCTGATTGCCCTCTCAACGGGGGGTGCTTACAAACATCAGTTGTCTACCAATCTAAGGTAATACGCAAGGACATTAACACATCCGACACATATGTAGGATTAACCGAGGGAGAATTCAAAACCAGATGGAACAACCACAAGGCTTCTTTCAGGAACAAAAACCTGCGAAATACCACAGAACTCAGCAAACACATTTGGGACCTCAAAGACAATAATGTTGAATATTCAATAACATGGCAAATTCTTGCATCCAGCACACCTTACAATAGTGGTAATAAAAGATGCAACCTATGCTTGAAAGAGAAACTGTTTATTATTTACCGTCCAGACCTGTCATCCCTCAACAAGCGCAGCGAAATTGTAACAGCATGCCGCCATAGACGGAAACACCTCCTAGGTAACACATGAGCCAATCACCACGCCCCTAGGCCAGCCTGTACCCACCCACTCTGTGCCCTATATAAACCATGGTATGTGAATGCTCCCATTAAAATCTCCTGATGATTGAGGGTACCCCCCCTCATGAAACAGGCCTGTAGAGATGAAATAGTCTTGTGATTTTTTTCCCACACATACATATATATATACATATATATATATATATATATATACACATATATGTATACTGTATATATATATATATATATATATATATATATATAGCCGAGGTTGCTGTGGTTTATCAGTTAAACAGTGCTCAATACCGGAGTAGAGCAGAATGTTCTTTAGGTCAGGGAAAAAAATAAAAATATGTACATATATATATATATATATATATATATATTGTCCAGGGTGTACCCCGCCTTCTGCCCGATTGTAGCTGAGATAGGCTCCAGCGCCCCCCGCGACCCCAAAAAGGGAATAAGCGGTAGAAAATGGATGGATGGATATATATATATATATATATATATATATATATATATATATAAATAAAAACCCAGTTTATTAGGTGGCATAAGATTTAGTAGATGACATGACACTTGAGCATGTTCAGGAGGCAAACAGCGTTTGGTGAACGATGCAAAACATGAAGACACCAAACTATTTTTGAATTACAACTGTTTTAGTGCATGTAAACGTGACAGAGACCATAATAAATTAAAGAACGTGGTTTGAACCTGCTGGTTTTACTACCGTCAATAGACATGAACTGAAAATGATTAAGCCTTTAAACACATAATCAATGTATGGAATCACTGTAGGGATGAAAGCGGAAAAACTTCACCCTGGCTTAGGTTTTTTTTTTTTTTTAATATTTTTGTTCTGTTCTTGCAAAAGGAACAAAACATTATCTGAAAGAACATGGAGGTGATAGAGCCATAGCTTACGACACCCTGGTTTGAATTCACTGACAAACCAACATAGCGTTTGTATATTTGTGTACAAAACTTTTTGAACTGTATCAAATGAGTAATATCAATAACAATAACACAAGGTAAAATAATAATACAACCACTTACTGAAGCTCATGGTGAGCATGTGATTGGACGATGTGGGGACTTCTAGTCAGTATAGTGTGCCAACACGTTAGACAGGCGTGCAAGTGACTGCAGCTACTAATGTATGTGCAGTGTGAAAGTGGCAGATGGCTGTCATCCTCTGCGAAAAAGACCCAGTGAGAGACTGAGACCGAGATAGTGCGTCTTCATCCTGCCACCAATCCATCATTTGGCAATCTGCCATGCCAATTAAGGCAGCACCGGGCACACTGCCCTCGCACACTGGCTGGACTCGCTCACACATAACAGGGAAAAGTACATTTTTCAAGTATGATAGTAACAAGTAGAATAAGAACAAATGAGGAAATAGTGCTTTTCCCCCAAAAAAACTTTAGTAGAGCTTGATCCACACTAAAGCGCTGCAAATGTTTGGTGAACATTGGCTGTGTAGTATTTGTAATGGATAAAAAAAAAAATATATAACAAAAAACCCTATTATTTAGTAATTAAGAACACAATTATGCTGTGGTGTTGGGTACAACAAAATGTTTATTAAGACACACAACTTTAGGCTCCCTTCTCTTATTGTTCATCTCACTCCATTACTGAAGCAACACAACGGTAAATTAGCATATATGTATGTACAAAAGCCAGTATCAAACACAATAGATTGCTTTCTGTGTGTGTATCCGTCTATACTCCCTCCAGAGTCTGGATGCGGGAGGAGGGTTGGAGCTCAAGGCACACCTGTTGGCAATCACTCATTCATTAAATAAGCTGATTGCACTCACCTGCTGTTGCTGGTTCTTTCCCTGACGTCTTCCATGCGCATCAGACCAGACCAACTATCTCCTCACTGCTTTTCCCTGCCGGACTTGATAAGTATTTGTTTTGTTACTTTGTATTTTTTGCTGTGCCCTGATTCCCTCCACCTTCCTCCTTGCTAGTATTTTAGTTTGCTACTTTGTCTACCTGTGTTTCCGTGGCACTGGCTTTTCCCACCAATGTCAGTGTTTTCTGTTTTACCTTCTTATGCTTATGATAAAGACTTTGTACGCAAAACTCCACCTCTTCTGCTTCTGAGGTCCATTCTGCTCCAAGAGTGTAACAGAAAGAATCAGCCAGACAGATGGACCAATCTGAAGCGGACTCTCTCAAGGGGGCCCTACGTAACCAAGCACTACGCCTACACCAACAGGAGGAGAAGTTTGCTGAGCTTGGCACCAGTCTTCAGAGCCTGTGCTCCCGCCAAGATGCTAGGATGGAGGCTTTCTGTGGTACTCACCACGCTCCAGCCCGGCTCATGACCAGCGCAACCCCAATTTGCAGATTCTTGCCCTTTGCTGTCTCGCCATGAACGCTTTTCTGCAGATCCTGCCGATGTGCGTCCATTTCTTATTCAGTGCCAGCTGCACTTCGAACTTTAGCCAGCAGCCTTCCAGTCTGAACGTGCCTGCGTGGCTTTCGCTACCTTCCACTTGTCTGGAAGAGCAGCAGCATGGGCCACGGCAGAATGGAGTTGTCAGTCAACGCTCTGCGGCTCCTTTGCTGCATTCTCAAAGGCAATGGAAAATATCTTCCAGAGGACTCCACAAGGAAGGGAGGCTGCTCGGGCTCTCCTACGGCTGAAACAGGGGCACCGAAACGTCTCTGATTACGCCATTGAATTCCGTACACTGGCAGCCGAGAACAATTGGAACTCTTCTGCCCTGTTGGACGGTTTCTGCTTGAGTCTCGACAACCGCATCAAAGACCATCTTGTGCCACTCCAGCTTCCCTCTTACCTGGACAACCTCATCTCGTTGGCTGGTCTAGTAGACAAGAGGCTCGATGAGCTAAAGGAGGATCATGACAAGCAGCTGGGACATGCTGGGCTCACGTGGGATTTCAGACTACGTCCGGCTACCTTCCATGCAACTGGGGAGAGGCTTCGTTGCAAGTGCCAGCACCTGTGCTTATACTGTGGGCAGGCCGGCCATTCTGTCAGGGGGTGTCCCATTCCACCGACACTCTTAAACCACACTGGGTTCCAACACTTTGTCTCTGACGATAGCACTACCTACACCGCTATCTTCAACACCACTGTCATCAAAGCGTCTCCAGTTGCCAGGTACTCTTCCTTCGAAATCTAAAATACTTGAAATAACAGCATTTATCGACTCAGTTGCTGATGACTTTTTTCTTGATGAGGATTTTAAGATTCAGAACATACCTATTATTATACCTAGATTTTCCTAAAGTCGTACACTTTCTTGACTGGCACCATTTAGCCGATGTGCTGTTTCAGGTCGAACCACTTTGCTTCGCGTGTCAGTGTCAGGTAATCATGTCAAAGAGCCTAAATGTCTTGTAATTTCCTCTCGTTCCGCTCCTGTTGTCCTCGGGCTAACCTGGCTGATCACACACAACCCTCATATGGGGCGGTATGGCTAAGTGGGTAGAGCGGCCGTGCCAGAAACCTGAGGGTTGCAGGTTCGCTCCCCGCCTCTTGACATCCAAATCGCTGCCGTTGCATCCTTGGGCAGCACGAATTGCCTAACAGTGAGCTGAACTCCTGTGCCTTCTTCTCACGTTGTCCGATGCCTGCGGAGAAAAATTATGAAATTGGCAGTAGGGAACTTCTATCTGTTGTGCTTTCTCTGCAGGAGTGGAGGCACCACTTGGAGGGTTTGCAACTACCTTTCACCATCTTCACCGACCATAAAAACCTGGCTTATCTGCGTTCCACCCAAAGACTGAATCCCAGACAAGCATGGTGGGCCTCAGTTTGCATTAGCTGTGTGGAAGGCATTTTGCAAATCTTTGGGGGCCTCAGCTAGCCTCTCTTCTGGCTTCCAACCCCAGTCCAACAGCCAAACGGAGCGAGCCAACCAAGACCTTGAGGCCACCATACGCTGCGTCTGCCATCAACAACCTTTCCTGAATCGAATATGCCCATAACTCTCTCATCAGTTCTGCCACAGGAGTCTTTCCATTCCATGCCAAGTACGGTTTTCAACCACCTGCATTTCCATCATTGGGGTCGGAGTCTGTCGTGCTGTCTGTTGCCGTCCATCTTCATCGGGCTCACCTGAACTGGCGCAAAACCAGAGTTGCACTGTCTCGCACCTCTGAGCACAATCAGAGATTGGCTATTCGTCACAGAGCTCCCGCACCCGATGAGAGGCCAGGAGAAAGGGTTTGGCTGTCTACCAAGGACCTAACACTACACACAGATTCACACAAACTCCAACCCAACTTCATTGGCCCATATGTGGTGGAGCGCATCATCTGTCTCACTTCTCTCCTCAAGCCTGTGACTGCCAGTGACTTGAGCCTTCCTGAGGTGCCTCCTCCTCCTTGTCTTATTGATGGCCATCCCACATTTACGGTACAGGCCATTTTGGACGTGAGGAGAAGTGACAGGGGTTTTCAGTTCCTGTGGACTGGGAGGGATATGCCCCTGAGTATTGATCCTGGATCTCTCAGTCCCTCATTCTCGTTGCACTAAAAGAACATCTCCAGGCAACTTCAACCCTAAACTAACACCCTCCCTTCCTCATCATACCTCTTCAGATTGTAAATAATCAAATGCAAACAAACAATCAAATGTAGTCACTTTTTCTTATAATTTCGGATCTCTCTCTCTGTGTCCAATACTTGCTGTACATATGTACCAAGTCAGACCTACACTGTTCCAATGTCAATTTCTCTGATGATGCAATTGTTGATGACTGAAGTGTTGATACCAACCAAACGTAACCCCCCGCCCCTCCATATCCCACACCCCGGATTGTAAATAATGTAAATAATTCAATTTATATACTGTGATGATTATCTTGTGTGATGACTGTATTATGAAAATAGTATATATCCGACTTAAACAAGTTGAAAAACTTATTCGGGTGTTACCATTTAGTGGTCAATTGTACGGAATATGTACTTCACTGTGCAATCTACTAATAAAAGTTTCAACCAATCAAAAAAACATAACTTACCCAGTTTTACCGCTGTTTTCCAAAAAAGCCAGGAAAGTCGCCGGGTGGAGTAAGTGTATAAACGTTAAAATAGAAGTGTTTATCTGTCTATGGTTGCAACAAGCACTATATATATCTATATACTCCATATATATACTCGAGGAAAGTATATTCACTGGTGCAAATTACTTGGAAGAGTTGACAAGTTGGGTACTTGTCAAGTCCTTTTCCATGACACATAGCTATTTAGATTAATGCACAAATTCTTATCTGACACCTGAATTTACACAAACAGATATTCTTACACACACAATATTTTGCTCTTGTTTTAACTTTAGTCACACAATGTTCCAGACAATCTCTGTTCTGTCTCCTTTGAGCATTGAGCAGCGAGGATAAGGGCCGAGGTAATGGTCAGAAGGAAAGCACATTAAAGCAAAGAAATGGGTACAAAAAGTTCAGTGCTGAATGTGGATGCGGGAAAACAGCTAAAGCAATTTTACAGGCCTTCATATAGTTAGCCTGTTGGTAATGATGTAGTCCTGATAGTAGTAATGAGGGTGAAAGGAAAGTTCACTGTGTGTATATGTGTGTGTGTGTGTGTGTGTGTGTGTGTGTGTGTGTGTGTGTGTGTGTGTGTGTGTGTGTGTGTGTGTGTGTGTGTGTGTGTGCGTGCGTGTGTGTGTGTGTGTCCATTTGTGCCCACACAATGTGAACTTCTGAGATAGGTAGAAAAAAGGCTGCGTGGATCTGCAAAGGCTAATGAGGGTCAGGTTCACACTAAATTGACCAGCCCAGAAAGGCGTATTACATTTTCACAGTGAATACTCAATCATAAAAAATAGCCTCAAAGCATGAAACAGTTTTGAGTTGTAAAAAAGGTTTGTCAGGTTTTTTTTGGATGACCATGTACGTTAACTTCGGAAATTGATGAACAATTATTTTCAATGGAAATACACAAATACACACATGTCAGTGTTTGTACCTCATTCTTGTGGAAGATGTTTGTCAAGCTACAATTGAACTAAACACACTATTGATTATGCCCTAGTGCACTCGGTGCAAGGAATAAAGTCCAAGGTAAAATAGAGAGGGAGAGAAAGGGGCGGGGTGCAAATGTCTTGTAGGTTAATTACACAGTACCCTCTGCCTGACAATGAGGCGCAGGCTTCCCTGCAGATTATTAGATGTTGATGTGTGTGCGGAGCTGAGAGTTTAATGACAAAACATGATGAGATTGGGTCTGCAGAGACCACATACGCCTGTTCTTTTCTACCCCCCATCAACACAAACCCACATGCACACGCCCACATTGACTTAAGTGTCTGCTGTGTTACTTCATTTGCATCTTGCAGATCCAACAGCTGCATGGTATAGCATGCTAATGTCCAAAAAACAAACAACTCAGACAGGAGAGGTTTGCACATGTAGGAATGAAGGCTGCACAAACACTGTTGTGAATTAGTGAATTATATTTATATATAGATTTTTTTCCTCCAGAGACTTAAAACGCTTTACATAGTGAAAAACATTATCTTCATCTTAATGTATTTGTAAAGTGTCTTGCTCAAGGACACAACAGCAGTCACTAAGATGGCAGAAGCGGTAATCAAACCTGGAACCCTCAAGTTGCTGGCGCTAGCGCTCTACCAACCGAGCCACGCTGCCCCTATTCTGAATAACTACGATGCGGTCACAGAAGGAGTGAAAAAGGAACACTTTTGACAAGGAAACAAATTAAAATAATTAAAGTTAAGTTTAAAGTTAAAGTACCAATGATTGTCACACACACACTAGGTGTGGTGCAATTTGTCCTCTGCATTTGACCCATCCCCTTGTTCACCCCCTGGGAGGTGAGGGGAGCAGTGGGCAGCAGCGGTGGCCGTGCCCGGGAATCATTTTTGGTGATTTAACCCCCAATTCCAACCCTTGATGCTGAGTACCAAGCAGGGAGGTAATGGGTCTCATTTTTTATAGTCTTTGGTATGACTCGGCTGGGGTTTGAACTCACAACCTACCGATCTCAGGGCGGACACCCTAACCACTAGGCCACTGAGTAGGTTAAATAACCACACTCAACAAGAAAGGGGGGCTGTTTGTTTACCGCATCCAAATCCTTCTGTGTTGCTCGCTTCTCAGAAAAAAGAAGAAATATGTGAGTGACAGTAATCTGAGGAAGATCCATTTTCTTGCAAAACAGATGAACAACTCAAGCTGTTGGCAAACACAACCTTTTAGGTAGAATTTGGTGTTGATGATGTTGTGCGAGTAGACGGACATGGGTTTCAGTGAGCTTCAGGACACAGATTATTCTTTCAGGTCTTGAACTATTTTCCTTTTCTAGTTCTTGTTTTTAGCTGATGCCTAGCAACCACATCTTAACTTAAATCCTTCTTGTGACTTGCTGGAAAACTTGCATTCCAATTGCAATCGCAATGTAGGCACATTACACATAAGCTTTGTGCTATTGTTCTACAAACACAAAGCACATGCTAATTCTGGACACATTACCATAGGCTACAGAGACATTTACAGCGGAGATATCTCTAGTTGGCTCTGCGTGCACATATATACACAACATATATACACAACTGGAGGAAAGACGACAGACACACACGTAAGAGGGCACACACGTAAGAGGGCACACATGTTCTGAATGCAACTGAAATCAAACAAGACTAATGGACTTATCAAAGGGAGCGTCCCAACCTTGTTGATGGATGTGAGGGGGACTGAGGAGTTGAGGAGTGGAGATGGGTGGGGGCGTCCATGCTATTTTCACGTAGTTAAATGGAGGGGAAAAAATGTGGATGCGCGCGCGCACACACACATGCATTCTCAATAGGCAAATACAGCTTTGCTGTGCTCTGGGGAGCCATTAAGCCATTACACAAGCCCCACTTTAACACAGACAGGTAAATAGCAGCAACATCTCTTTATTGCACGTGTGTAAGTGAAACAGGCCAACAGAGAGTTAAGTGCACCGCAAGATTTGACGGACATGAAGGTCAAACGGTCTGATTCCCGGCTGACAAAATGAGACAGGAAAACAGGCAGTGACTATATTCTGTGAGAGGAGGGAGAGGAGATGGAAAAATTAGGAAATATTGTACGCAGTGGAACAAGAGGTTGATGTAGATTGACATTCTTTCTATGATCAACTGTCACAAAGCTGGTGTTAGTTGCCAGGAAATTATTTGTGAATGTCCTGTGGTGATAATACCTCTGCTAAATGTGTGTAGGTTGTTAGTGTTGAAAGAAATACAACACATCCAGCAATTCTTCACCGTTATGTCACACCCGTGTATATACATCTGCCATATCTTTTCTCGTCTTGGTCCTCCTATTAATGTTCATACATTAGATTTAATATTTCTTATTTGTCAGTGGATGTGTCACAAAGAAGCAAAATAAAGACAAAATGGTCTACATTTTTTGCTGACGACACTGATGAGAAAATGAGTCATGGTGGAGGAGGAAAGCGTACTTTTAGATGACAAAGAACCTTAAAGGATAATCGCGCAAAGTATTCCCGTCAGTGATGAATGAATGATGCCCTCACCCCATTTTAAATGCTGAGTAGTGTAAAGTCTGACAAAGATTTTCTGAGCATCCGCTTTGAGTACACATGGACCTCTGCGGACTCTGTTACACCTACGTTCCGCCTGAGTATGTTTGGGCCTTAAAAGTATAATAAAGTGGCCATAAGTACACACTGATGATGCAGCATCCAAAACTGGAGTTTCAGTATATTGCTCAAGGGTATATTAACAGCACTGAGGAGCAGCAAGGGAATTGAACCTGCCATCTTTAGATTGAGAGACCACCATACCACCTGTGCCTCGCTTCTGAAAATCATCTTCTATTATCAACAACTTTCTGGCACATGGTAAATCTGAGCAGACCGTGATTACTGGCCCGCAGATTCACATTTTTCATCTAAATGACACAAACGACCATCCTTGGAGCCCCAACTAAATATTTCATGGCCTCTCAGGGCAACCTTGAAAAGCCATCTCACAAAGAGAAAGGGAGGCCTTGCTTTTTTTCTTTTCATTCATCCTTTGAGTTTTTGTCAGCTATCTGCTTGGCTGGCTGCCCTCACTTTAACTGCACATTCAACCACAGAGGAAAAGAGACAAAGACAATCAGGAACCTTCTTATTTTCCTGCTTTCTGCTTTAAGAAACATTATGTAGATCATTTATGGGACATCAACAATAACTATGTATGACACGACACCGGCTAGAGCAGATACTCACCGCGATCAGGATCTGCATTCCGCTATGAATGACCTCAATATACTGGTAGTCTATGAAGCAGCCCATGACGGTGATGTAGGAATGGCTCTCAGTGGTGTGGACCCCTTCAGTATGTGGCAGCTCTCTCCTCACACAGCCGGGCCCATGTTCGCTCCACCATGAGTGATGGGCTGAGATGTTGAATGTCAGCAGGTCACTGTCCTGGGAAAAAAAACATCAACAGTATTCAAATTTATTCACATCATTCAGGAAAGAATAAACAGAATATAATATGTGAAGCTAGGCAAACACACATATACAGCTCCAAATATATATTGCGGCATACCCCGGGGATCAATACTGGAACAAAATAGTTTAATCTCTATACAAACTACATTCCTAAAGTTACAAAGAACTTAAAGTTAGTAATATTTGCATTAGCCACATTTTGCAAGTGTTTATCATCTTTAGAATCCAAAAAAAAGACGTGTGTTCTTGTCTCTTATAATGATTGTGAACGATAGGCGAAATTCCAAAAAAAGTGCAGTTTCCCTTTAATGAGATCAGAATGAAGTGTGAGCGATGCAGCGGCTTAATTCATAAAAATGAAGCAAAGGATGAAGTATGTTGAAGCTGATGGACTATCTTTAAAAGTGAATTGTATTTATTTAGCATATATATATATATATATATATACATACTGTACATACATACATACATACATATATATAAATATATATATATATATATATATATATATATACTGTATATATGTATGTATGTGTATATATATATATATATATACATATATATATATATATATATTAGGGTTGTCAAAGTTAACGGGATAATAATGCGTTAACTATAAATTTCAATAATGGCACTAATTTTTTCAACGGTGGATAATGCACACGCGTCCTTTTTGACCCTTGGGCGGTGCCGTAGCGGGGAGAACTTGGCTGCAGTTCACTTGCTACTGATGAGCCACAAGCACTCCTCCCTGCCACCTTACCGTGGTAGAGGAGTTTGCCTGTCCCAATGATCCTAGGAGCTATGTTGTCCGGGGGCTTCTATGCCCCCTCGTAGGGTCTCCCAAGACAAACAGGTCCTAGGTGAGGGATCAGACAAAGAGCAGCTCAAAGACCTCTATGGAAATAAAAGAACAGAGACTCTGATTTCCCTCGCCCGGACGCTGGTCAACAGGGCCCCCCTCTGGAGCCAGGCCCGGATTTGGTGCACGATGGTGAGCGCCTGGTGGCCGGGCTTGTCCCCATGAGGCCCAGCAAGGCACAGCCCGAAGAGGCAACGTGGGTCCACCATCCAATGGGCTCACCACTCATGGGAGGGGCCATAGAGGTCGGGTGCAATGTGAGCTGGGCGGCAGCCGAAGGCAGGGCACTTGGCGGTCCGATCCTCGGCTACATAAGCTAGCTCTTGGACTGAGATAGTGCGAGAGGTGGAGAAGTTCCGGCTGGATATAGTCGGACTCACGATTCTGTTCATAACTTTTATGGACAGAATATCTAGGCGCAGTCAGGGCGTTGAGAGTATCCGGTTTGGTGGATGAAGGATTAGGTCTCTGCTTTTTGCAGATGATGTGGTCCTGATGGCTTCATCTGACCAGGATCTTCAGCTCTCACTGGATCGGTTCGCAGCCGAGTGTGAAGCGACTGGGATGAGAATAATCACCTCCAAGTTCGAGTCCATGGTTCTCGCCCGGAAAAGGGTGGAGTGCCCTCTCTGGGCTGGGGAGGAGACCCTGCTCCATGTGGAGGAGTTAAAGTACCTCGGAACAAGTACCTCGTGAACAAGACTCCGAGTGAGGCAAAGTGGATCGTAAGATCGACACCCGGTTCAGTGCGGCGTCTTCAGCAATGCGGACGCTGTATCGAACCGTTGTGGTGAAGAAGGAGCTGAGCCGGAAGGCAAAACTCTCAATTTAACGGTCAATCTACGTTCCTATCCTCACCTATGGTCATGAGCTTTGGGTTATGACCGAAAGGACAAGATAACGGGTACAAGCGGCCGAACTGAGTTTCTGTGGCGGGGCTCTCCCTTAGAGATAGGGTGAGAAGCTCTGCCATCCGGGGGGAGCTCAAAGTAAAGCCGCTGCTCATCCACATCGAGAGGAGCCAGATGAGGTGGTTCGGGCATCTGGTCAGGATGCCACCTGAACGCCTCCCTCGGGAGGTGTTTAGGGCACGTCCGACGGGTAGGAGGCCACAAGAAAGACCCAGGACACGTTGGGAAGACTATGTCTCCCGCCTGGCCTGGGAACGCCTCGGGATCCCCCGGTAGGAGGTGGATGAAGTGGCTGGGGAGAGGGAAGTCTGGGCTTCCCTGCTTAGGCTGCTGCCCCCACGAACTGACCTCGGATAAGCGGAAGAAGATGGATGGATGGAGCCACAAGCAAGCAGAAATGGATAAAAGAAAGGCTAGCTTATGGTAATATCAGGTTCAAAGCCATGACAAGTTGTTCTCTCGACAAGAAAGGACTCTTTTTTTGCCGTGAGAAGAGGCGACATCCCTGCAGCAAATGCCTGCTGTGCATTCATTCTCGAGATGGGTGGTGCTTCACTTCCGTGTTCAGATTACAGTTAAGGTGCAGTGATAAAATAACATTTAGATTGTTACTGTGACTGATTTAGTTAGTAAAATGACATAAAAGTTCAACAGAAATGAAAGACGTCTACTTTTTTTGGCACTGACCAAAACCAGCCAGTACTACCGGGCACCTATTAATCACAATTACAGAATGATTAGCAGGCTGAATATTACATTTGATTAATTAATAGGGAAGGTTTTAAACATTTCTACGCATAAATATGAAGACCATTAACTTGTACAGCATGTAATGTACAGAATATCAGGAGCATTAATTCAGGCAGAAATATCACAGATTACAGCTGGGATAGGCTCCCGACTCCAAAAGGGACAAGCGGTAGAAAATAGATGCATGGATATTACCAAACATCTTCGACTATCAAAGCATGATCATAACAACCCACATGTTGTGTTATTTATGCTTAAAACTGTTATTTAAACATGGCAGTGTAGCTCCTCCTCTGAATGCAAGTGCTCCTAAAGCACTTGCATTCAACACTTGTGTGTGGAGCTGTTTAAAAAAGCAAAACGTTTAAAATACATTTCATTAAAGGAAAATAATTGTCTGTTCATGGTGTGAAAACTTGAAAATTATCTGTTTAGGGTGCACTTATTAATGATGAAAAATTATGTTTATCTGTGATTATTGCGTTTAATTTTGAGTTAACTATGAATAATGCGATTAATCACGATAAATATTTTTATCGTTTGACAGCCCTAATATATATATATATATATTACACCTGGAAGCCTCAAGTTGCTGGCACGGCTGCTCTATCAACTGAGCCACACCGCCCCACAAGAGGCTTCTTGTGAAATGTATTCATGCATTATATTGCATACATCATCCTATTGATATGTTGAGGACACACAATGGTTTAGAATAGTTATACTTATACTAAGAAACAGCCAGGGTAGCTTGAAGACAACAACTACAGTTTGTCCCTGGCCTGGACACAACCAATTTATGGCATAAGCCGAAGAGTGGTGAGGATGTAAGCATCAACAATTAAATAGCAGGTCCGTTTTACAGTTTGGTTGAGCAGCCACATTACATAATTTCAAAGTCAGTGATATTGAGGTGGTGCACTTAATGCCCTCAAAGTCTAATCAGCAGCTCTTTAGCTATGCATGTGCAGACACTCACACCAGTCAATACTCCAATACAGCAATATAACCCCCATGAGCCCCCTAGTGATAAGACATGCATTATTATCAGAGCAATGTGCTCTCTAGATACTTACATTCAGGTTTATATATCAAGAAAACTGCAGCAAATCTTTGTTGATCATAATTTATCAGGACCTCTTTTTTTTCTAACTTGAATGTGTCTCAATGTAAATGGAAGAGAATGTGAACATTACTGACTGGACAGATGGCATTGATTGCACCTCCAAGCATGGGAAAGCTGCTAGTTCTAAGATGAAGATGCCCCTATTGATGGAGCGTGCATGGCAGTTTATATTGAAGAGGAACACCTAGGGAAGGGATTTCCAAACATTTTTTATTCTGAGAGCTATTTTAACTAAACTAAAATAGTGAAGAGATACACATTTTTTTAAGTTCTATTTTTGGGCATGACAAATAATGAGTTAACTCATGTGATTAATCCCATAAAATAATTGCATTAAATGTGTATAAATGCAGAGTATTCACACAATTTATTTTGACCATACATACTCCTTTACCTTAACAGCAAATTGTTATACGGTCAGTGATCAGGTCAATGCATACGTCTCTGACTAGTGTGGGGGAAGAGGTCACCAAATGCTTTCTGGAGGAAAGATATACGAAAAATCTGCTAAAACCTAAGCCTAACATTGAACCAGCAGTTATCATTAACTGAATGGGGCATAGAAAATGAAGCAGTGTTTCTGTAGACTATTCAATGTCATTGGTGTTTGCAAACGTGTCTCCATTTGTGTTGTTTTTCCAAATTTCTTGTTCTTTTTCTTACTTGCAGCACTCAATGACATCGAACAGCACGGATGGATTCACACCATATTTGTGCTTGTAAACTGCATAATGCTCAGCTCTATGTTGTGCAAAAGGTTACAAATTACATATGACTTTCATAGTGCAAACCAGTCCAAAAAGTGCAAATTAATTTCCTTTTTGCATACTTTGTAGCAGGCTACACGTGGATTTGGTCCACGTTTTATCCAATGTTTGTATTTGTCATTTTCCATCAAATGTTCATTAAAACGACAACCTCCCGGCACGATGGACCGATGCACCACTGTCCTCTTGGAGGCGACAGAGTCGGATATACGGCTCTGGCATGACAACAACCTAATGTAAGAGCTTGTGCAAAGCCAACAGTTCAAGCGTGTAGCAGGGCTGGGCGATATGGCTTTATTAATATCTCAATATTTTTAGGCCATGTCACGATACACGATATATATCTCAATATTTTTGCCTTAGCCTTGAATTAACACTTGATGCATATAATAATCACAGCAGTATCATGATTCTATGTGTCTACATTAAAACATTCTTGTCCATACTGCATTAATATATACTAATTTTAAACTTTTATGCAGAGTGGGAAATCACAACTAAGTCAATTTACCAAAACTGTATTTATTAAACAGTTATTAAGCAGTGGCACAAACATTCATGTAATTTCAAAACAGAAAGTATTGTCAGAGACATTTTAAAACAAGCTATTAGTGCACTTTTGTGCATGCAGTCATTATGATAACATATCAAAACAACACTAAATTAAAGTGCACTTTTTCTACTGAACGCCACTACAATATTTTAAAACAAGTAAAGTGCACTTTTGTGCATGATGACACACATGATATTTAAAAAAATGTAAAATAAAAATGAGCTGCATAATAGGAAATCAAATAGTGTATGTCCTTCGCTATGTGGTAGGTTACTGCGGACGTTATCTCCTGTTTTTGACTATTTTTTTCATGCGGTGTTGATCTGGAAATGGAAGACCCCAGGCTCAGTTGGGTCAGTGCTGGTTGCTTCGGCGTTGGATGTGGCATCGGCCGGAGATGTTGACATGCAGAGCTTCAAGCACTCTTCTCTAGCGGGTGACTTTTCAAATGATGCCACAAATTAGTAGTGCTTCTACTTTTTATAGCAACGCTTTTGCTGCATAATTTACATATCACGGTTGTCTGTTCAACATCTTCCCACTTGAAGCCAAACCACCGCCAGACGATGGACCCCGTGCTGTTTTTCTTGGGAATTAATTGTTCTTCCTCCATTTGTTAACAAATTCGCACCTTCTCTCTCTCGTATTACCACTCGCACCGCTCCGCTTGCACCACCTGCCACAGCTAACCTTACCCATGCCGCTACCTCTCTGGTCCGCGAGGGCGTATGACGCTGGACGCGCGACAGTATGTGACGTATGTAAGAAGGTGCGCTTGCTTTATGTCTCTGTGAGAAGGAGAGACAAAAAAGAGTGAGAAACGCCTGTAGTGTAATGCCCGCAGCTAAAAACAACTGCATGAGAACGTATACTCAAATATTCACGAAATAGTCATTTTCTTCATCGCACAGAGACAAACCCGCGATCTATCGAGTATATTCGATATATCGCCCAGCCCTAGCGTGTAGATTTAATTTTTAAGGAAACTTATTTTATTTTTTTCCATTTTATAATTAGCCTATTGAGTCAGACTGCCGAGAAATATGATGGACATTTCCAAGCATTTACAAGCACTTCATCCAAAATTCAAGCATTTTTGAAACCTTGAAAACACAACATTAAAATCCAAGCATTTTAAAGTTAAAGTACCCATGATTGTCACACACACACTGGGTGTGGCGAAATTATTCTCTCCATTTGACCCATCACCCTTCAAGGTTTTTAAGCACCCGTACGAACCCTGCCTGTAGTCACAATCCCTCAGGTAATACACTTCCGGTGTTGTGACCTCTGTTTACAATCTATCCATCCATCCATTTTCTACCGCTTGTCCCTTACGAGGTCGCGGGGGTTCAATCCATCGCGTCAAAAATATACCTTCTTGCTGGCTAATAATAAATACTCTTGAACTACAACTGGTTCAGAACTAACAGTGTTCGGATTGTAATCATCCAAATATGATTAGCAGCAAAGTGGACAGTCGTCAACGTTGTGGCTCGGAGAGTCAACCAAGGCGACAACAAGTAAGCAAGCTAAATGGTTAGTAACGAGTGAGCATGTTTCGGTGCTCCTGATCGTCTCCCCGTCCTGCAACTCAGTGCGGCGTTTGGGCAAGAGGAACAGCAAATATCTGCAGCTGAGACGAGCGTTCAACAATGAAAAAAATACATATATTTTTATTGACATTTGTCTAAAAAAACGCAGTAGTGATATTTTGACGTGAAAATTAATGTTTAAAAATGCTGATTTCCGCGTTTTCGCAGACAATTACAGAGAGTTGAAGCAAATGTTATTTGACCCATTGATGAGCTACTCAAAATCAGCTGGCAAGCTATCAGTAGCTGACGAGTTACTGGTTGGAGACTCTGGAGTATTGTGTGGATTCCTAAAATGGAGGCTTTCATTTGAAAAGTATATGTGTTAGTGGGGAAAAATGAGAAGGTAGGGGACGTCTGCGTTGGTCAGAGGTCTGTCTGGACAATCAGGGGGTTGTCTGTCAGTTAGTCTTGTGCCATGGGGGAGAAGATGGGGATCAATAGGAGGTGACAGAGCATGTGCCACATGACCTCCCCCGTG
This sequence comes from Nerophis lumbriciformis, assembly GCF_033978685.3. NCBI lineage: Eukaryota > Metazoa > Chordata > Actinopteri > Syngnathiformes > Syngnathidae > Nerophis > Nerophis lumbriciformis. Next base: position 39,028,624 of record NC_084548.2, on the reverse strand, counting down.
CTTGAAGGGCCTGGCTTGCTTACTCGCGCACACAAATACACAACCATACGTGTCACATACACACTCTCCCAAATGTCCCGTCAAGGTTGTGCAAGGCAAGCCTGTCTGAATTAGCTGACTGTCTGATGATAAAATGTGTCAGGGGCTTCTAAGAAGGCAGTGTGTCAAGTGTGTGTGTGCGCATCCACAGTCCATTAGGCAGCTCTCCTCCTGGCCACCATATTCAGGACTGGGAGCCGAGGCTGGCTCCATCTGTTGGGTTAATGCCCAGCCTCAGCCCCGAGCAGCTGGTCCCAACAAGCTTCATTATACAGCACACACAAACACACTCATAGTGGACGCACAGAGCTGGGTGAAGTGATATACAAGAAACACTCAACAGAGCTTCGGTCTGTCACACAATGACAGAGGCATCAGAGCTTGAGAAGGTGTCTCTGAAATTCCTTTTGGATTTTTGATGTAGGTGTGAGACAAATGTCGGCTGAATTAATTATTCTCAATAGTCGGGTTGCCAATTGGGCAACAGACCCATTAGTGAGAAGGAAGGGGGAGGGAGAGGGACAGTCGGAGAGGCAAAGAGAAGTGAGAAAGAGCAATATTTAATCCGAAAAAAACATTTGGGGAATCCAGCAATGTGTTGGCTATCTGGCGAGATTTACACACACAACTACAATGAGCTAATTAATAACGAATAATCATGTAATAGCCACAAGATCTGTACATCCATCTGTACAAAATCTGTGCATGTGCAGCTATTTACATGGGATTATTTATCAATACAGCTAAGAGTTTCCCCTAGATGGTCAACATACCCAAGTGCATGGCTATGGGTAGTGGGAGCTTGGTCAACATGACGCCATCATATAAATTGCAAAATCTGCTCTGAATCATATTTAATATATAATAAAAAACACATACAAATTCATAGATAGATTAAAAAACAAATCTGTATTATTAATTGTTATTAACATTATTGTTAGTAAGTTACTTGGAGAAGGCATTTGACCCCGGGAAGTGGTGTAGGGAGTGCTCAGAGAGTATGGGGGTATCGGACTGTCTGATTGTGGCAGTCCGCTCCCTGTATGATCAGTGTCAGAGCTTGGTCCGCATTGCCGGTAGTAAATCGGACCTGTTTCCAGTGAGGGTTGGACTCCGCCAAGGCTGCCCTTTGTCACCGATTCTGTTCATAACTTTTATGGACAGAATTTCTAGGCGCAGTCAAGGCGTTGAGGGGATCCGGGTTGGTGGCTGCAGGATTAGGTCTATGCTTTTTGCAGATGATGTGGTCCTGATGGCTACATCTGGCCAGGATCTCCAGCTCTCACTGGATCGGTTCGAAGCAGAGTGTGAAGCAACTGGTATGGGAATCTCAACCTCCAAGTCCGAGTCCATGGTTTTCGCCCGGAAAAGGGTGTAATGCCATCTCCGAGTTGGGGAGGAGATCTTGCCCCAGGTGCAGGTGTTCAAGTACCTCGAAGTCTTGTTCACGAGTGAGGGAAGAGTGGATCGTGAGATCGACAGGCGGATCGGTGCGGCGTCTTCAGTAATACGGACGCTGTATGAAGAAGGAGCTAAGCCGGAATACTACATTATTTTCAGGTGAAAGAGAACAAGCTGGTGGTGGGAGGGACTAACAATGTTACACCAACAAGCACTAAGTACAGATATAGAAGTGTAAATAAGTCAATATCTTAGTAAGTATATGATCAAATAAAAGCGGACGTATTTAATAAATGTCAGAATGTTTTCAAAGAAGACTCTTACATAATTACATAACATGACGCCAGCAAATCTCAGCTAATCATGGTGGATGATAGAAACGTAGACAGAAACCTCTTAACAGACATATTTGGACACAAACATTTTTTATAAACACAATAGAATTTATACAGAGTAAAAATAATACGTGGTTTATGGTTTTGTTAGTCAGTAGACAACAATAATAAATAGCGACAGACAACATCGATCTTATTCATTTATATCAGAAATTCATATTAGAAAATGTCTTTGACATGTAAAAATAATTCACTTCGTAGTTAGAATTAACAGTAAATAGTCAAACAGTTCACCAAAAAAGCAATATTTTTGTATGTCTCTGACGATCATAATAACAACAAGTGTGGCCAATAGTCACATTAGAGATAAGAGCATGGCAACTAGAACTTAACATGTAGGTGTGAAAATAAAAGAAACTGAATTATTTGACAAATCAGTCTAATGTATTGCATGGAAACTTACTGACTGTAAACGTGACATAATGTCTGACATGGTGGCACAACTATTCCGTGTTTACTTAAAAAATAAGAAAAATAACATTTATGTATTGCTCTGTCACTTGTGTCAGTATAAAATGTTCACATTTCAGCCTGCAAGAATTGTACTTCAAACAAGAGAAAACACGTTGCAGTAAATTGTAGATCTGTTTTATGTTCTACACACATCCACATACGCACACAAAGACAAACACACACACGCACCCACACACGCACACCCACACACACACGCACACCCACACGCACACACCCACACACAGACACACACACACACTGTAGTCCAAGTACAATTAAGAAAATAACTACTAAATAAATGAGAAGTTACTCACAGTTTACTCAAAACGTGAGTAGTTTTTTCACATACAACTTACTCTTACTCAAGTAAATATTTGGACAACTACTCTTTACTTCTGCTTGAGTCATATTACTCTAAAGTAACAGTACTGTTACTTAAGTAACACTTTTGGCTACTCTACCCACCTCTGTTTAAACTAATAATAATAATAACTTATGATTATGGGTGCGATGAGTGAAGAAATATTTGAGTTTGAGTCACAGTTTGGATTAGCGGTGTGAGCAGTGTTTTTATTCCAATAAGTATATAACGCAAGAGTTGTTACTTTGGCAGCACTTGCCTCCCATGTTTGCATTTTGCTTTGAGGTTCTAAAAAAGTGTGTGAGGCAGTGCATCACATGTCAAAAATAATATTCGCTGGTGATAAAAGTCTAGCATGCTCAATTTTGTTTGCAAAGCAGCTTTGCACTGTGCAATCAAAAGCATCAGAAGGTGCGGATTAAAATATGGAAGGATTACCACAGGACATAAAACTAAGTGGCTGTTTTTTCACAATCTATATCCAAGAAGGGAAAGTACTAGGACAAGAAAAGCTGAAAAGTAGGAAGCAAATCAATGTTTTCTGACTTGCAGCTTTAAGATATGTATTTGGTTTTATAGCCATGGTTTTAGTGATTACATTGGCTATGTTTCCATGCACTAAATTTGTGTGATTTTTCAAATAGTTAGGATTTTTGTATTTTAAAACCTCAAGTGAAGTCTCAGTGTCCATGCACACACTCTAATGCAGGGGTGCACACACTTTTTCAGCAGGTGAGCTACTTATCAAATGACCAAGTCAAGATGATCTACCTCATACATACATACATACATACAAATCAATATATATATATATACAGTATATACATACATACACACACACACACACATGCACACACACACACACACACACACTCACACATATATATATATATATATATATATATATATATATATATATATATACCTATACAAAGATTCCCTTCTTTTTGAAGACAATAATATAAGTTGGTGTATTACCTTATTCGGATGACTTGCACTGATTAGAATCACACAGGATAACAGTTGCACAATGTCGAATGTACATTGTGGAAGAAAAAAAATCCTCCTCTCTTTCCAGTGCTACTATAAAGTGGTTGTTTTTAAGCTTCTTATTAGCGTTCATACTCATTTGTACATCCTTTACAAGAAATACATTGGAAGCAAACTCGGTAGCTTGCTAACTTGTATGACCTAGTTTTCTGAGACCCTTATTTTATTAGTGCAAACAGGATGGAGCAGCACTTTTATTGTGAAGACAGAAACTGTGCAATCGGTCTTTAGACTTTTTACAGCAGGTGTTTGGGGAGAGAGTCTGTTGAAATAAAAAGTGCTTCTTGCGTTCCTGCCGGCCATTTTTCTTCTTCTTAACATTGAGCGCACAGCAGCCAGCGTCATCTCACAAGATCATTGGGTGCCGTGTACGTCAATCAAGTGACCAAAGTGACGTCATTGTAAAAATTGATGATCGGTAATTTTTAGCTCTATTTTTTTGAACGCCTGCCGTCACACCATTTGCAATCGACCGGCAGCTAGCAAACGACCTGATGGAGACTCCTGCTCTAATGCAACTTTTGGTCATACGCCATGTGCCTCCTGTACACCGGGGGGGGGGCTTTATTTACTTTTAGCGCGGACTAATGTATTGCCTTTCTGGTTGACCTATAATGTCATACCAAAACAAGGCATCTTTGTGGCTCCTTACAAGTCAACAGCACAGTTCTTATTTACCTGATGTCTGCTGCAACTTTGTCACAGATTAGAAATATTACGTCTCTTATGGCTATGCTAATGTTAAATACCACACAGCATCAAAAAATTATCTTAGATTACGTTCCGAACATGACACTACTGCCATGAAGGTGTTGGAGTTGTGGATGCGGGTCTGAAGCAAAGACTGGTGGGAGAGTTGTTTTGAAGGACTTTTCAGAAGGAGAATAGGGAGAAAACATTAGAATGTCTCAAAGTTCATCCAATAAGCTCTGTGGATTGATGAAATAAGTTTTGAGTCCGAAGGAAAATGCCTTTCCCCGATACTGCTTTAAATGAGGGTTGCTATTGTTCTGGATAAGCTTGCCAGTTGTGTGGAATACAGAGTTAATGCTAATTAGTTTGGAGTACACAAATGCAAAGTCAAGAGATGTGTGTACGCTCTATTTTTTGCCTTGTAATATACCTACTTTATTCTCTTCCATCCCACTCGCATTTGTTCAGGAGACCGAATGAAGCCTCCATTCTCCATTTTCTTGGCTACCTTTTTAAACAAATCTCAATTTCTTTTTTCTCTCCAACTGACGCACTACAAAATGTTGCTTTTTTTAATTTGTGAAGCAAACAAACAGTCTCCTCTTCATTCCAGTTCTTGTATATGTTTTTATTGAAGGGGATCCGCTTCCGGGTTATATCCCGCATGTTAAAACTGGTGCATGCACGACACAAAAGGTCTCCTCCAGCAGCACACACCCAATCAAGAGATCTAGTTTTCAATCACATAACTTAGTTGTGTTAATCCAACTTTACAAAAGCCAAAGACAATCAGTTTAAGGTGTTTCCATGGGTTATAGAAATTATTTGACAAATCAGACTAATTTTGTGCAGATACAGTATCTCACAAAAGTGAGTACACTACACTGCAAACATTTAAGCATCCAAAGGACAAGGCTATAGAAGAAAAATACAGGGGCTCACAGACTCCAGTGTACGTACGTTAGCAGAGCGAATTCCGCGTAAAATTTCTGCAGTAATCAGAACTCCTATAGTTTTCCTTGAAATTTCCACAAAATATGACATTTCCCACATCCCTGCACGTTGTTTACATGTTTCTGTCATGGCATTCTACACTGTCAACAAGGAAGTTGGGATGCTTTACCTGCTTGTTATGCAAAGCAGTCAGAGATGGTATGTACGAACATTAAATGCTACAAGAGACCATGAAGGGGAGTGTTCGTTGCGAGTAGTGCTCGCTACCAGCTGCTCAGAGCAAAATGTTGCATACAGTTCGACTACAGGCACATTAGCTGTGTCAGAAATTGTCTCAGTACTGAGTCGTGGGAAAAACATTTCATTCATACAAACCCCGTTTCCATATGAGTTGGGAAATTGTGCTAGATGTAACTATCAATGGAATACAATGATTTGCAAATAATTTTTAACCCATATTCAGTTGAATATGCTACAAAGACAACATATTTGATGTTCCAACTGATAAACTTTTTTTTTTGTGCAAATAATCATTAACTTTAGAATTTGATGCCAGCAACACGTGACATGCCAGCAACACGTGACAAAGAAGTTGGGAAAGGTGGCAAAAAATACTGATAAAGTTGAGGAATGCTCATCAAACACTTATTTGGAACATCCCACAGGTGAACAGGCAAATTGGGAACAGGTGAGTGCCATGATTGGGTATAAAAGTAGATTCCATGAAATGCTCAGTCATTCACAAACAAGGATGGGGCGAGGGTCACCACTTTGTCAA